>NC_069504.1:964671928-964771928 GCF_027579735.1 Bombina bombina | reverse complement strand
TCCAGGGATATCTAAATGTGCATTAGATTATTAAACATAATTTTTTTTTAAATTATTATTTATTTTATTTACAATTTATAAAACCTTGTTAACGCTGTTCTATAGTTATGTACCTTTTTGAGTGTTGACAGCCATTTTTTTCACTGCTCTGTTATTTTTGGGAGTCATTGGTATGTCCATAAGTGTCAAAGGAAGGGGTGGTGAAGTGATCCCACTATTTGGCGTTTCAATCCTTATTTCTCTTAAATAACGTGGAATTTTTTGAGTTTTTGATTTAGATTTTTTCATATCTGTTTGTAAAAATTGACTTTATTTTTATAGTTGTAATGATTAATAGATGTTAATTTTCATTTCATATATGCAAGTTGAAGATATACTAAAAACAAACATTTTCTGGATTAATAATACTAAAAATATATGATTAAATCGATTATCGAATGCTATTATCAATGTAAAATTGGATTTTGAGATTTCTTGATGTCAATATTATTAATTAAAGGATTATTAGACAGTACATTCTAGTTTAATCAACAAGTATATAGCTTACTTAAAGGTGAATAGCTTTAGAAAAAAAATAAGATACTATAAATAACAGTCTATTAAAGCTAAAGGAACAATGAACATAATTTTTGTCTTTCAATGTTTCAGATAGAAAAGTTTTAACGGAATACTGAAAGTCAAATGTGTTGTCCCTTGTTCCTACTATTATTGCAAATCAATCAATGGTGAAAGGTAAAAGATGACGCAGTTATTGGACTTACTATCAATAACTATTAAAATTGAAACTTACTATAAGTAACACTAAACATTTATACTTACAGTTTCTTATTAGTCGTTTAATTGAATTGTAATAATTAGTTTCCCTACGCCTCAAATCGCTGTACTTTCTTAGGCATTGACGTCTTGTCCTTTTTATCTTTGATACTCTATACATCCTTCTTATCATTTCGTATATAATATGATCACGACTGTCCTGCTTTACCAATCGAACTCCTCCCATATGATGAGGAAAATATCGTTCCATTGCATATACCAGAATGACTATTTCTCCAGCTGTGAAAGGCTCCGTTAGCGACATGTTAGTATCTGACGTCACAACTATACTTGTCAATCAAATTGACGCATGACTATTTTTACAATGTAGCATTATTTTTTGTTGAATCTTTATTTTTCTAATACAATGTAACATGAATAATATTGTTGATCCGACTAACCATTAATAACCAATATTATATTAAATTTCTGTTGGAACGATAAATTTTGCATGAGGAATGAACAATGACGATATAAATAATCTTTTTTTTAGTACATCACTATATCCTAGGTCATTGACCACAGATAACACTACCAATATATATATTCTCAAATTTTGTGATTCATTTATATTTGATACAATTACTATGTAACAAAATCACTGGTTAAATGTAGAATAGTAAGTCTAATATGTAACCTTTTGAATAGATAAATGTTGAACTTTTTTAGTTATGTAAATATATTAGTTGTATTAGGATAGAAAGTTATAATTCTTATTCTTGTTGCCTTTTGAACTTAAAATAAATTGTTATATTATTTTCATTTAAAAAAAATTCTGTTTCATTTATTTTTGGGGTGTGAACAATGAAAATAAGGTTTGTTTAGAAAAAGGGCTACAAAGAAATAACAATATGATGATGTTGCACACAAATTTTATTTGAAAAAAAAAAAAAAACTGCAGAACACAATTTACATAAGATGAAAAAATTGTTAGAGAAAATCAATCTTCAAAATATTGGTCAGAAACCATATCCCTTGTGGCCATGCCACGTCTATTGGTGTTTTCTCTGAAAATTTATTCTGGAAAGTCATTAAAAGGCAGGGCAATATCGTCATCAATGGGGCATCCTCTTTTGGTGGCAATATTATGCAAGACACAGCAAACTAAGATGATTCTTGCTACTTTTTCTGTAGAATACTGCATTGCACCGCCAGATCTGTCCAGACATCGGAACCTCATTTTCAATAATCCAAAAGTCCTTTTGATGACACCCCTTGTGCTCTTGTGTGCTTTATTAAAACGAATATGTTTCCGGAGTTGGGGGTTATTATAGGGTGTCAGAAGCCATTCATAACAAGGGTAACCGGCATCCCCTGTAATTAAAAAAAAAAAATATTGATGTAAGTCATTCCAAAAAGACAAAATAATTTTTATTAGTTATTGAGGCTAGCATCAAATTAGTATAAATTTATAGTAACAAATTAAAAATTTAATTATATAATGTGTTTTTTTTTCAAAATGTATTTATATATCCTTTGTTGAAAAAATATCAGTGCACAAATGTGAGCCAATCAAACAAGGCCTCTAGGTGCATCAACCAATCGGCAGCTATTGAGCATATATCTAGATATGATTTTCAACAATTGATATAAAAAGAATAAAAAGTCAATTTGAAAGTCGTTTAAAATTACATGCTCTTTAAAAAACCTTTAAAAATTTTGGTTGAGTTCAATTCAAGCTTACCTAATAACCATCCCTCTGGCATTTCCCCATTTTCGAATTTTTGGTACAGTCCAGTCTGCCGCAGGATATAAGCGTCATGGCAGGAGCCAGGGTAATTTGATCTCACGCTGATAATTCTCATTTTGGGGTCACAAACCATCTGTACATTCAAGGAATGGCAGGACTTTCGGTTGCGGTAAATCTCCTCCCGTAACCGTGGCGGTCGAACTGCAATATGGGTACAGTCTATTGCCCCAAGAACATTTGGAATTCCAGCCACACTGTAGAATTGCGACTTTATCGATTGCCACTCTTCTGTGGTAGATGGTAGACAAACATATTCGGGGAATATATGCATGAGTGCATCGATAACTTTGGAAAGATGACGAGAAAAGGCAGACTGACTGAAACCAATGATGACGCTGGACACTGCCTGAAATGATCCGGTGGCAAAAAAGTGCAAGGCAGCAAGAAACTTTAGTATTCCGGGAATGGCCCTTGAACGAGTCGTCACAGGCTCTAGAAAATGTGCTATTTGAGCATATAAAGACAATATTGAATGTCGATCCAGACGGAACCTTTGAATAACCTCTCAATCGGAAAGGGCATCTAAAGGAACCCGAGGAAGGAATACCCGCTGTACTCGTAATCGCCTTCTTCGAACCGGATTTGGGGCATCAGGTTGACGAATTTGCCTTCTACCCCTCATTTGCATCAGACGAACAATATAAAGTTGAAGAAGTGTCTCCATAATGGCTAACAGGATCAAAAGTGAGTAAGCATTCAATTGTACACCTCTTTTAAATCAGTTGTAGGCGTTGATCTGATAGACCCTATTGTTTATTATGGTGCTCGCCACCTATTAGCTGGCGAGGGATTTTTAACGAGGTAGGTGCGGAGAAATTCACTAGCGTAGAAATAGATAGTTTAGTAATTCCTGTTTTGTGCGAGATTTATGTCGAGCGAGTATTTTCTAGCTACAAAAAAGACGAGAATTCAAGATTTGCGGGCAAGTTCGCTCGCCGTTTTTTAATATAAGGTTTTCAATGGATTCGTGGGATAGTACATACGGATATTGATCCGCACGCAGAAATTTAGATGAAAATAGTCACGAAGACCTCGCAGACAGCTTAGTACATGGATATGAACACCAAGGAAGAATGGTATGAAGGATACCAGACTGCCCAAAGTATGCACTTACAGCACTCTAGGTCTGAACTAAAGGTTGGGATTCCTCAACAGGATATTAAAATATAACTTTTATTAGTATTAAAATTAAAAAAACAAAATTGTTTGGTTAATACACACACGATTAAAATTTGCTCCAGTGCCCAAATCAGTATAATGAGTTTCATGTTAGATCACAATTTATGATAATTCGGCCTGAATGAATTCACTAGTAATAGTGATCTAAATGGTTCAATAAATCAACTCGGTAATGGTTACCATCAAAGTATTAATCTGAATGATAGAGCTCATGTACAAATTCTGATCAAGGTTGTGTAATCTCGACTAAATAGACTTATGCTATCATCATTCAGTATAATGGGTGATAGCAAAGTAATGAATATTGTATATTAATAGTGATTATCCACGAATAGGGGTAAGGGTGAATTAAATATTCACAAAAACGAGGGTTTGATCAGTTATAACCTGGGCTATAGTTGTAGCCTGTATAATTGTATAAATAGCAATGTGTGCGTGCTTGGTGCTACTATAGTTTTCTATATTTCATTAGGCATATATTCCTAGAAATTGGAATACGTTTATAGTTACAGTAAACCTAGTTCTATGTCGCCCAGACCTCAGATCAGGCCACTTATGTTCACTTGAAGTTCTTGGATAATTTAACCCTGATTAGTCTATACAGCAATTGCTGCAAAGTTACTCAGGCCAATATTAATCCACCTTTATAAATTTAGGCATATGCTTCATAGAAAACTTTATCTGCCACTATTCCAGCGCCTCCCAGATTTTATTGATTGACAAATATCCCAAAGTTTATTCACAGTGCCAAAAATTATTCTGGGCCAGTGTACGGTAGAATTGCCAATGTGTGGTAATTCAAATTGTGTGCCCTGTGGCACAGCCAATGTTATGATTCACAATTGTTACAATTATCAGTCATTAATTTGTAACATTATCTTAATACATATTCATTCATATACTGGGTTATAGCTCTAGTTAAATTTAGCACAACCCACTTTCAATAAATGCTTTCTATGATTCCGTTTAGATTCAATATCCGTGATACAATATCTGTTGATTTTGAAAGCTCTGAAAGCTGTATTTGAAGTTAAAACTAGGTCTGGCACAACCCAGATTGTATGTATAGAGTTAATTGTACATTAGTTTATACTATGAATCTCCATTGAAACACACATACATTCTCAAAATTCGATTTAACAATAAAAGTAAATCTAATCTGGCACAACCCAGGTTATATAGGTAGTGAATATCTTGCAGTATTTGTTTAATTCGCAACTATGTTGCAGGTTGATATATATGTTTCAGTTTGAGCGCCGTGTGGCATAGCAAATGCTGTGACTATCAGGCAGTATCAATCACACTCATACGTCTGTGAGGTCTTACAATACACGCTCATTCAAACACCGTTTGGTAGTTTAAGTTAAAACTGGCACAACCCAGTTGCTATAACAATATCTGCGGCGTAGCGTATAATTATTGAAAGACTTAGTTAATAATTGATAAAATAAAGTCTGGCCTAACTCAAGCTGAATGAGTATAACTTGTTATTGTGTATACGATAAGTTACTTTAACAGTATCTGCGGCGTAGCGTATGATTATTGAAAGGCTTAGTTAACAGTTAATGAAATAAAGTCTGGCACAACCCAGTCTATATGGTTATAACTCGTTATTGCGTAAATCTTAAGAAAGGTTTTTGGACTATAAGCACCATGTAAAGATCCCTATTCGGTACCCTGACCCAGATAGGTCAATTATCTATGATTAGCTCTATGATTGCGGTAACCCTACTTTCCACATGATTTAGCGGTACTGGGCTAGTTTAAAATACATAGAAAATAGAGCGTGAACGAGTTCAACACTCTCCCCTATAGTAGCACCAAGCACGCACACATTGCTATTTATACAATTATACAGGCTACAACTATAGCCCAGGTTATAACTGATCAAACCCTCGTTTTTGTGAATATTTAATTCACCCTTACCCCTATTCGTGGATAATCACTATTAATATACAATATTCATTACTTTGCTATCACCCATTATACTGAATGATGATAGCATAAGTCTATTTAGTCGAGATTACACAACCTTGATCAGAATTTGTACATGAGCTCTATCATTCAGATTAATACTTTGATGGTAACCATTGCCGAGTTGATTTATTGAACCATTTAGATCACTATTACTAGTGAATTCATTCAGGCTGAATTATCATAAATTGTGATCTAACGTGAAACTCATTATACTGATTTGGGCACTGGAGCAAATTTTAATCGTGTGTGTATTAACCAAACAATTTTGGTTTTTTAATTTTAATACTAATAAAAGTTATATTTTAATATCCTGTTGAGGAATCCCAACCTTTAGTTCAGACCTAGAGTGCTGTAAGTGCATACTTTGGGCAGTCTGGTATCCTTCATACCATTCTTCCTTGGTGTTCATATTCATATTTGTGCACAAGCACCATTTCCTCCTACATACAGTAGAATTAATCTAACTCTTACCTCTGAATTTGACTTATTATTAGAGGAAAAGTCTAAGTAGTGCCACTGTTCATCCTTGTGTGTTTAGCTTAGTACATGGAGCCCATAGACAGGGTATTTCATATCCCACAAACAGACAAATGAACCATTTAATGTACTCTAGAGCAAAAGCAAATGTTGTGGACCTAGAGACCAACCAAGCTAACAAATTGACTAAGTACCCACAGGACAACACCTCCACTAGAGGATAGCAGCACCCTAGACGCAATATTTGGCTATCATAGTGATCCTTGAGGATCCATGCCTGTTGAATACAACCTACATCCTATAATAAGACAATTTTGTCAATATAAACATGTACCTATTAATTCACAGTACATACATAGTTATGATGTTCCCGTTTAAATAACAAAGACTAGGAGGTTATATGCAACACAAATTTCAGAGGGCACCACTATTATAAGCATAGTCCGGTGTCATGAAAGTTAAATAACGTGCAGGATCTATGCATATACCCCCAAAGCAAGTCTTGTTTAAACCGTGGCTAATAATTGGCCACAATATTAAATGTACATAACGAAGTTGTTAAACATTGCAGTCATAGACATATAGGAGTAAAAAAGGAACAGTTCATGTATTCCCAAAGAGTGAACTATCAGCTGTAGTTCTCCTTGCCAAAAAGATTTCAGAGGACTTGAATGAGAAACAAAGTCCATAATGGCCGTTCACTCAATACGGTAAAAGCTTATTTACAGGTGTTTAGTATGTTTCACCTTATGTTTGCAAATGTTCGCAAATAGCGAGTATGGCAAAGTTCTTATTTCCCAAATGCAAAACCGTATCAACTTTGTCTCCTTAGTCGTACCAAAACAGTATTTCAGCTACTCTTATAGTCACCAAACACGGCTTTCAAAGGCAGGCGTTTATACCTATTTAGGGTCCTCCTTGATTTGCCGCATACACGGAACTTGTATGGTCATCTGTTTGAACAGCAATTCTTGCTCCGAGCACGTCACTGCTGACGCGTGTTCCCCCCCCCCCCCCCCCACGTGACACTACTTCATAGGGGTTTCCTCAGGGCAAACGGTTATTTTCTTGGTGTAGGCCTTGGCTTTTTAACCGTGCATGCTTCAGTACGATTGGATATCGCTATTTGGTTAAGAACCAATAGATAGAGCTGCTTGCAAGCATGCCTCCCTTTTTCCAGGAAAGGTGAAAAGATTTATTGTGCAAAGGATAATGATTCAACAATTTTTTCCCTATAGTGCTTAACCTAAAGTTGTTAAATACAAAAAGTACGCTAATACAGTCAAAAGTATATACATTTAAAAGCAACAGTTCATATTTTTGAACGTAAAGGTTATATATGGGGAATCCTAAATAGACACCACACATATATCTAACAAATTGTTCAAAAGTCATGTCAATTCTTAATAATATTGTATTACAGCAATTATGTTTTGATACTAACGTATTGATTTTGAGTTTTAAAGATTGACGTGGGCTGAGCAAGTGCAACAATTCAACGAACATATATATATATATATATATATATATATATATATATATATATATATATAAAAAAAACCTACATTTCTATATTGCAATGCAAATACCGATCACAGAAAGGCTGCAAATTCAAACTTTTCGTTAAGGCCTTTTGGAGTGAGTGTTTGGAGTTTATACATCCACTCAGTTTCTTTTTTGAGGAGGACATTATCAATGTCCCCTCCTCTCCCATAAAGGGAGCATGCTTTGATTTCTATTACTCTCAGGTCCGCTGAATTGCAACCATGGTGTGTAGCAAAATGTAGAGCCACACCACTTTTTATCTCTCCTTTTCTTGCTGCCTTTATGTCATCTCTATGCTCGGTCACCCTTTCCTTCAACATTCGCCTGGTTTTACCCACATAGAAAACCGGGCAGCTGCAGGATAATAAATAGATTACATTTTCCGTTTTACAGTTGCTAAACTGTTTTATGAAATACAATCTAGTGCCAGTTGAAAATGTCTTCGATCAAACAATATTTTTACACAAAACGCAACCTCCGCATTGGAAGCTACCTGTAACTTTCCTGTGCTTTTCTAGCCAATCACTAGCATTGGGACTTTTTACAAAGTGGCTTTTTACCAATTTATCTTTGAGATTTGGTGCTCTCCTAGCCACTAATGAGGGCTTCTCGTCTACTATACTCCCAATTTCTGCATCAGCGAGTAGGAATTGCCATTTATCACAGAGTATACCACGAAGGATCACTATGATAGCCAAATATTGCGTCTAGGGCGCTGCTATCCTCTAGTGGAGGTGTTGTCCTGTGGGTACTTAGTCAATTTGTTAGCTTAGTTGGTCTCTAGGTCCACAACATTTGCTTTTGCTCTAGAGTACATTAAATGGTTCATTTGTCTGTTTGTGGGATATGAAATACCCTGTCTATGATGTGGATATGCAATCTTTGAGGACCTATTTGTGACCTATTTCAAATATATACTTTTTTGAAAATTTAATTCAAAATAAATAAAATATTTGTGCTGAAATACCTGTCTTGTATGCAGTTCAATTATTTTAGTACCTACATTTTCTCCCTTTTTTCTTGTTTCTCAATAACTTGTTAGCCTGTTCTATGGCAATTTACCACTTGGGTGCAGCTTCTTTTAGCCCAGTAATGCTTTTCACAGAGAAGAACTTTCCTGTAGTATATCAATATGATCCCGCCTATTACTGTCAGTCCAGGGGCAAAATACCAGGTAATCCCTCTCTGAACAAGGAACTTGACAACTCCAGACAATTGTTTCAGCTATCATTATTTATATATATGTGTATTGGAGCCCTTTGCAGTTAAGTAACAGAAACATGGAAAAACATTTATGCAATATTCATATTTAATAAACTGTTTAACTGTGTATGTACTGTAAATATTTCACATTCCAATGTTCTTCACAAGGGGAATATTCTTTAAGTATTTTAAATAGATATTCCTATATGTATCTGTATATGTCTATATACAGGGATGATATTTATTCTTATTAAAAAAAATCTGATATGTATAGAAATATTTATTTAAGAATAAGTAGAACATATTCTTCTATGTGTAGAACATTGGAATGTGAAAGATTCATATTTAATTTCGGGTTAGCGCAATTGAGTAAAAGTGTTTTGTTTGCGCGAGTAAGGGTGTTAGGTTTTCTTTCCACTTTTTACGCTCCATTGAAGTCTATGGGGTCTATTTATCAAGCTCAGAATGGAGCTTGATGCCCCGTGTTTCTGGCGAGCCTTCAGGCTCGCCAGAAACACAAGTTATGAAGCAGCGGTCTAACAACAGTCTGATGCTTATCGCACCATACTTAACGCGCATGTTTTTGACGTTTCTTTCTATAAATAAGGGTATCATATGCGTCATCGATGTCTGGCGAGTGTATTGATGCCAGCGAATGCACTGAGATTGACGCTTTGATAAATATACCCCAATGAGTAATATTATTTTATGATGTGTACAGTAACAATTTTTTTAAAAGAAACCAAAAAACCTGTAGGGTTCGGAGAGCACACATTTTATATATTAATAATTAATAATGGAAAATGCAGCAATTATATTTATAATACATTTAAAAGCAAAAAGGAAAGAGTGTATATAAACTACTATACACTAAACTAGGACAGAGGCTGCACATTTTACAAATACTGTATATTAAATGATTGAAAAAGCAATTTCCAGACATTAACACTTGTGAATATAAATCTATTAAAGCCCTATAAAAAGGTAAGTATGGATATAATGCCATAGAAGCAAGTCCTGTGTACTTCACAGTCCCAAATAGACACAGTCTCAAAGATGTCCCATGCAATAAAGGCATATAGCACACACCAGGAGATACCTGTGTACAAATTGTAACTCTTTTACAGTCCTAGTCTGCTGCTGGAGAAACAGACGGCTGGATTACGAGTCTTGCGTTAGCCTTAAAAAGCAGCGTTGGGAGGTCCCAACGCTGCTTTTTAACGCCCGCTGGTATTACGAGTCTTGCAGGTACAGGTGTACCGCTCACTTTGGCCAGACTCGAAAATACCGCAAATTCACTTACGTCAATAGCGTATCCTCTTTTTTCAATGGGATTTGCCTGATGCCGGTATTACGAGTCTTCCCAAAAGTGAGCGGTAGAGCCTCTCCTGTCAAGACTGATACCGCATTTAAAAGTCAGTAGTTAGGAGTTTTATGGGCTAACCCCGTAGCATAAAACTCTTAACTAAAGTGCTAAAAAGTACACTAACACCCAAATACTAAAATACATTTTTTAACTCCTAATATGCCGAACCGGACATCGCCGCCACTATAAAAAATATATTAACCCCTAAACCGCCACACTCCCCCATCGCAAACACTAGTTAAATTTTATTAACCCCTAATATGCCATCCCTAATATCGCTGACACCTACCTACATTTATTAACCCCTAATCTGCCGCCCCCAATGTCGCCGCAACTATATTAAATGTATTAACCCCTAAATCTAAGTCTAACCCTAACACCCCCTAACTTAAATATAATTACAATAAATCTAAATAAAATTACTACAATTAACTAAAGTATTCCTATTTAAAACTAAATGCTTACCTATAAAATAAACCATAAGCGAGCTACAATATAACTAATAGTTACATTGTATCTATCTTAGGGTTTATTTTTATTTTACAGGCAACTTTGTATTTATTTTAACTAGGTACAATAGTTATTAAATAGTTATTAACTATTTAATAACTACCTAGTTAAAATAAAGACAAATGTACCTGTAAAATAAAACCTAAACTATGTTACAATTACACCTAACACTACACTATAATTAAATTAATTACCTAAATTAAATACAATTAATTACAATTTAAATAAATTATCTAAAGTACGGAAACAAAACACTAAATTACAGAAAATAATAAAATAATTACAAGTTTTTTAAACTAATTACACCTAATCCAATCCTCCTAATAAAATAAAAGCCCCCCAAAATAATAAAAAGCCCTTCCCTATACTAAATTACAAATAGCCCTTAAAAGGGCCTTTTGCTGGGCATTGCCCCAAAGTAATCAGCTCTCTTACCTGTAAAAAAAAGTACAATACCCCCCAACATTAAAACCCACCACCCACACACCCAACCTTACTCTAAAACCCACCCAATACCCCCTTAATAAAACCTAACACTAACCCCTTGAAGATCACCATACCTTGAGAAGTCTTCACCCAACTGGGCCGAAGTCCTCAACGAAGCCGGGCAAAGTGGTCCTCCAGACGGGCAGAACTCTTCATTCAAGACGGGAAGAAGAGGTCCTTCAGATGGGCAGAAGTCTTCATCCAAACGGCATCTTCTATCTTCATCCATCCAGCGCAGAGCGGCTACAGCATCATCTTCAAATGAAGTCCTAATGAAGAATGAAGATTCCTTTAAATGACTTCATCCAAGATGGTGTCCCTTGAATTCCGATTGGCTGATAGAATTCTATCAGCCAATCGGAATTAAGGTAGAAAAAATCCTATTGACTGATGCAATCAGCCAATAGGATTGAAGTTCAATCCTATTGGCTGATCCAATCAGCCAATAGGATTGAGCTGGCATTCTATTGGCTGATTGGATCAGCCAATAGAATGCAAGCTCAATCCTATTGGCTGATTGCATCAGCCAATAGGATTTTTTCTACCTTAATTCCGATAGGCTGATAGAATTCTATCAGCCAATCGGAATTCAAGGGACCCCATCTTGGATGATGTAATTTAAAGGAACCTTTATTCATTAGTTTTACTTTGTTTGAAGAGGATGCTCCGTGGCAGATGTTTTGAAGATGCAGTCGCTCCGCGCCGGATGGATTAAGATAGAAAATGCCACCTGGATGAAGACTTCTGCCCGTCTGGAGGACCTCTTCTTCCCGGCTTGGATGAAGATTTCTGCCTGTCTGGAGGACCTCTTCTTCCCGGCTTGGATGAAGACTTCTGCCCGTCTGGAGGACCTCTTCTTCCCAGCTTGGATGAAGACTTCTGCCCGTCTGGAGGACCACTTCGCCCGGCTTCGTTGAGGACTTCGGCCCGGTTGGGTGAAGACTTCTAAAGGCATGGTGATCTTCAAGGGGTTAGTGTTAGGTTTTATTAAGGGGGTATTGGGTAGGTTTTAGTGTAGGGTTGGGTGTGTGAGTGGTGGGTTTTAAGGGTTATTTGTAATTTAGTATAGAGTAGGGCTTTTTATTATTTTGGGGCTTTTTTATTTTATTAGGGGGATTAGTTTAGGTGTAATTAGTTTTAAAAAACTTGTAATTATTTTATTATTTTCTGTAATTTAGTTTTTGTTTTTAGATAATTTTATTTAATTGTATTTAATTGTATTTAGTTTAGGTAATTAATTTAATTATAGTGTAGTGTTAGGTGTAATTGTAACTTAGGTTAGGATTTATTTAACAGGTAAATTTGTACTTATTTTAACTAGGTAACTATTAAATAGTTAATAACTATTTAATAACTATTGTACCTAGTTAAAATAAATAAAAAGTTGCCTGTAAAATAAAAATAAATCCTAAGCTAGCTACAATGTAACTAAAAGTTATATTGTAGCTATCTTAGGGTTTATTTTATAGGTATTTAGTTTTAAATAGGAATAATTTAGTTAATTGTAGTTATTTTATATAGATTTATTTAAATTATATGTAAATTAGGGGGTGTTAGGGTTAGTGTTAGACTTAGATTTAGGGGTTAAGAACTTTATTAGAATGGTGGCGATGTTTGGGGCGGCAGATTAGGTGTTAATAAGTATAATGTAGGCGGCAGCGGTGTCCGGAGCGGCAGATTAGGGGTTAATAATATAATGCAGGTGTCGGCGATGTCGGGGGCGGCGGATTAGGGGTTAATAAGTGTAAGATTAGGGGTGTTTAGACTCGGGGTTCATGTTAGGGTGTTAGGTGTAGACATAAAAGTATTCCCCCATAGGAATCAATGGGGCTGCGTTAGGAGCTGAAAGCTGCTTTTTTGCAGGTGTTAGGTTTTTTTTCAGCCGGCTCTCCCCCATTGATTCCTATGGGGAAATCATGCACGAGCACGTTTTACCTGCTCACTGCTAACGTAAGCAGCGCTGGTATTGAGGTGAGATGTGGAGCTAAATTTTGCTCTCCGCTCACTTTTTCTAAAAATCCGTAATACCAGCACTGTCTGTAGGTGAGCAGTGAGGAAAAACTGCTCGTTAGCACCGGACCCCTCCTAACGCAAAACTCGTAATCTAGGTGTATGTATGCTCCACTAACTGCAAATGCATAACAGGGAGAACCACTCATGGTCTGCAGGCTCATCCACTAAGGGTTCAATAACGATTACTTAGCGTTTATCAGATATGCGTCAACATCCACTCCTGGCCAGTAATAGTATAGGCTTCTAGTAGCCAGACAACTACAACACCACGCCATCATGCAGGGCAGCAAGTGAAGGAGGTGAATCAAGAATAGGGTTTTAAAAAAATATATATTCACAAGTGTTAATGACTGAAAATTGCTTTTTTCAATAAATTAATATTTTTGGGAAATGTGCAGCCTCTGTCATACAGTGCAGGAGTATCAAGCTCATTGTATCCCGGGGCCACTGGCCAAGTGTTCTTCTCCCATGGGGGCCACTTAAACAAAGTGAGTGCTCTGGAACTGGATAAACTAACAGTTTCCAAATAACAGAAAAGAAATCTCAACTAGCGATCGAACACGAACAAGAGGTGAGCTAAAAATCACACAGAGTGTGACAAAAAGACGGATACATCTTCAGCCTTACATAAGTGAAACAAACTCTGCTGGTAGCCAATATCACAATCCAGCATACCACTTATTTTGGATACACTATGGCCTCTATTTATCAAGGTCTGTCGGACCTGATCTGACAGTGCGGATCAGGTCTGACAGACCTCGCTTAATACAGCAAGCAATATGCTCGCCGTATTCAGCATTGCACCAGCAGCTCACAAGAGCTGCTGGTGCAATGCCGCCCCCTGCAGACTCGTGGCCAATAGGCCGCCAGCAGGGGGGTGACAATCAACCCGATCGTACTCGATCAGGTTGATTTCCAGCAATGTCTGTCCGCCTGCTCAGAGCAGGCAGACAGGTTATGGAGCAGCGGTCTTTGTGACCGCTGCTTCATAACTGCTGTTTGGCTCACCAGAAACACAAGGCATCAAATTCCATTTGGAGCTTGATAAATATGCCCCTATATGTTCAGCTATATGTGACAGACATACAGGCTATCTAATTGTCCAACACTCAAAAAGAATGAACTTAAGGCCACAACTTTATTCATAACAACTGCTTATTTGGAATATATGTATCCTCCATTTTTGGGACTTACTTAACTTAGTTGTATTATTCAGAGATATTGGTGCACGCTATTAAGCTGCCGTATGTTATTTAGTTGCCATACAGTATATGAAATTGGAGTCATATGAAATTACCATTTTTTATTAAATTGTTATACACAATTGGAGCCATATGATATTTCAATAATTTATTTATTTGCCATAATCTAAGTTGCCATATATAAAATTGGAGTTATTTTGAAAAATATATAACGATTTTTTATGTTATTATTGTACTTTGAATTTTAAAGTTTAGGACACCGTTGTCTCAATATTTGTAGCTTGTTTTAAATTTGAATTTGAGGAATTTTATGTCATTTTATAGTCAGTAATAAGTCAGTAATAAATAGTTTTTGATTGAATTTGAATGTCAGGATTCCATTTCATGTTTTACTTCTCTCACTTCTCATCACATGGTTCTCTCGGTTTCATGTTACTTAAGGCTCCACCTGTCAGCAAACAGGTGCTTAGTTATTTTCATTAGCAGGAGTAACAGCTTACACACAGTCTCTGAGCTGCATTGTTTTTCTCAAACCAACTTCTTTCACAAAGGACTGTTTGCTTGGATTACTCTGGACTATTTTCTACAAGGATTACATCCCCTGAAATATCCTGTTTGCATCCTTGGACTTACAGCTAAGTTACCTCTTAATTTTATTCCTTGCATACTATTTGAGAACTTAACTGCTGAATTGTTATTGTACACTTACAGCATCACTCTTAATTTAACTGGAGCTGACAGGCACTGCAGTTTTCTAAATTACTCTGCACACTATTTCATACTGGGGAATCACTGTCTCCTTTCTCACTTCATAATATATATGCTGCTTTAAGAACAAGACTTTGAGCTCTAAGTTTACAAGCTTGAACTGAAGAGGATTTAACTATTTCAAAATAAAAACTGTTACTTTGTTTTGCAACTGCAAGTCTGGGCATCTTGCCAAATTCCTCTCTTACTCTGCAGCAGCTGCTCTCAATAAACACAGTTACAAAGTAGCAGCTACAAGACAACTGAAGCATTCTCTGTGACTTGTTAAAAGTATATCTCTTGCAAACCAAGCTTACTTCTTACAAGGATTAACCAACTCTCTCCTGCATTACATGTTTATTTAATGTAAGCTTAAAAAAGATTTTTTGTTCTCTCAAGTTCTTTAAATTAGAAGCATATTTTTCTTCTATCATTTTTTCATTATTTTTTCCATACTGTGCCAGTCTAACAGTACAGGGAGTGCAGAATTATTAGGCAAATGAGTATTTTGACCACATCATCCTCTTTATGCATGTTGTCTTACTCCAAGCTGTATAGGCTCGAAAGCCTACTACCAATTAAGCATATTAGGTGATGTGCATCTCTGTAATGAGAAGGGGGTGTGGTCTAATGACATCAACACCCTATATTAGGTGTGCATAATTATTAGGCAACTTCCTTTCCTTTGGCAAAATGGGTCAAAAGAAGGACTTGACAGGCTCAGAAAAGTCAAAAATAGTGAGATATCTTGCAGAGGGATGCAGCACTCTTAAAATTGCAAAGCTTCTGAAGCGTGATCATCGAACAATCAAGCGTTTCATTCAAAATAGTCAACAGGGTCGCAAGAAGCGTGTGGAAAAACCAAGGCGCAAAATAACTGCCCATGAACTGAGAAAAGTCAAGCGTGCAGCTGCCAAGATGCCACTTGCCACCAGTTTGGCCATATTTCAGAGCTGCAACATCATTGGAGTGCCCAAAAGCACAAGGTGTGCAATACTCAGAGACATGGCCAAGGTAAGAAAGGCTGAAAGACGACCACCACTGAACAAGACACACAAGCTGAAACGTCAAGACTGGGCCAAGAAATATCTCAAGACTGATTTTTCTAAGGTTTTATGGACTGATGAAATGAGAGTGAGTCTTGATGGGCCAGATGGATGGGCCCGTGGCTGGATTGGTAAAGGGCAGAGAGCTCCAGTCCGACTCAGACGCCAGCAAGGTGGAGGTGGAGTACTGGTTTGGGCTGGTATCATCAAAGATGAGCTTGTGGGGCCTTTTCGGGTTGAGGATGGAGTCAAGCTCAACTCCCAGTCCTACTGCCAGTTTCTGGAAGACACCTTCTTCAAGCAGTGGTACAGGAAGAAGTCTGCATCCTTCAAGAAAAACATGATTTTCATGCAGGACAATGCTCCATCACACGCGTCCAAGTACTCCACAGCGTGGCTGGCAAGAAAGGGTATAAAAGAAGAAAATCTAATGACATGGCCTCCTTGTTCACCTGATCTGAACCCCATTGAGAATCTGTGGTCCATCATCAAATTTGAGATTTACAAGGAGGGAAAACAGTACACCTCTCTGAACAGTGTCGGTGAGGCTGTGGTTGCTGCTGCACGCAATGTTGATGGTGAACAGATCAAAACACTGACAGAATCCATGGATGGAAGGCTTTTGAGTGTCCTTGCAAAGAAAGGTGGCTATATTGGTCACTGATTTGTTTTTGTTTTGTTTTTGAATGTCAGAAATGTATATTTGTGAATGTTGAGATGTTGAGATGTTATATTGGTTTCACTGGTAAGAATAAATAATTGAAATGGTTATATATTTGTTTTTTGTTAAGTTGCCTAATAATTATGCACAGTAATAGTCACCTGCACACACAGATATCCCCCTAAAATAGCTATAACTAAAAACAAACTAAAAACTACTTCCAAAACTATTCAGCTTTGATATTAATTAGTTTTTTGGGTTCATTGAGAACATGGTTGTTGTTCAATAATAAAATTAATCCTCAAAAATACAACTTGCCTAATAATTCTGCACTCCCTGTATTGGAAATATTGTGCTTAGAAGGATTCATGTTGTGATAGTACTAACAGCATTGAACCTCTAACTTAATATTAATTCACCACAGGTTTACTGGTCTATGCTCACCTAAATAGCCCAAAAACCCTGGTGATACAAAACAATAATTGATCTGCAGTTGCGTTCCACTTACATAGTTGAAATAGACTTTACATAATAACTAAGCCTTACAATGGAACCAGCAGATCTCCCAACAATTGTTTATAACATTTCTAAACGAGTGGATGAACTTAACCAGGGTCTCAGGGATTTAAAAGTAGAGAATTAGACCCCTAGGAAGGTTATTCAAGATTAAGTTTCTAGCAAACCTGTTCCTGCACAGCCTGTTACTGAGCCAATCATTGCTCCGCCAGATTTTTTCTATGGTGACAGACGTCAGTATCATCAATTCAGAAATGCTTGTGTTTAGTCTGAAACCTGTCACATATCCTAATGACAGGACCAAGGTGTTGAGCATGATTACTTATTTACGTGGGGAACCCCGCATTTGGGCAGATACTTTGTTTGAGTCAAACAGCCCTCTTCTGTCCTCTTTACAGTCCTTCCTTGCTGTTATGGATGAGTTATATTCAGATTCCAACCTCCAACATACAGCGGATGATAAACTGAGGAAGTTAAAACAAGGCAACCGACCAGTCAAGACCTATATTACTGAATTTAAACAACAAGCTATTGATTCCCAATGGAATGCAGTTGCTCTTAAAAGTCAATTTAGATTAGGTCTGTCTGATCAGGTGAAAGATGAACTTGCTCGTATAGATATCCCAGACTCTTTGGAAGCATTTATGGAGATTGGCTTCATTTGAGGCCCCCTCACTTCTGAAGAAAGATTCAGACGTAAATCCAAGGGACTTTGCATGTATTGCGGTTCCGCTGCTCACTCTGTTCAGGATTGTCCATCTCTACGCAAGAACAAGAACCGTAAGTCATTTTCTAGTTTGACTTCTCTATTGGTATATGATAAACATATTCACTGTATTCTACCCCTCTCTTTACAGTGGGACTGCAAACAGCTGAAGAAAGAGGCCATAATTGATACAGGCGCACAAGGAAACTACATGGATGCTTCTATTGCATTAACAAATAAAATACCACTCATAAAAAATTGTCTCCTGTTTTTATTCGAGTAGTGGATGGGTCTGAAATTTCTTCAGGACCTATAATACAACATACCATCCCCATTCTGGTTACCACCTTTGACTCACATCAAGAATATATCACGTTTGATATTATCAGTTCTCCACTCTTCCCTATTGTCTTAGGTTTACAATGGCTTCAATTACATGAACCAACAATAACTTTGAGTTCTCTTGACATCAAATTTAATTCTAAATACTGTCAACAAAGTTGCTTACATCCTACAACTCTTTTACATATTACTGAAGTGCCCAGTATCCCCAAAGCTTACGACAAATTTAAAGAAGTCTTGAGCAAAAAGGAGGCAGACAGCTTACCTGCTCATCGGACCTACGACTGTCCTATTGACCTCAAACCAGGAACCACACCTCCATACGGCCATCTATACCCTCTCTGTCAACCAGAGTTGGACCATCTTAAAACCTATTTAGATGAAAACCTGAAAAAAAGGCTTTATTCGCCCCTCTGTTTCACCTGCCGCAGCTGGTTTCTTCTTTGTCAGAAACAAAGACAACTCACTTCGACCTATAATTGATTTTAGGGAGTTGAACAAAATAACCATCAAAAACCGGTATCCCTTACCACTCATCCCCGAACTTATCGAACGCCTTCAAGATGCAAACATTTTTACCAAGCTTGATCTTAGAGGGGCTTATAATCTTGTTCAAATAAGAGAGGGTGATGAGTGGTTGACCGCATTCCGTACGAGATATGGTCTCTTTGAATATCTTGTAATGCCCTTCGGGCTTACTAATGCTCCGGCCACATTTCAGTTTTTCGTGAATGATGTTTTCCATGACCTTCTTGACATCTGCGTTGTGGTATACCTGGACGACATCCTTATTTATTCCAAAACTTTAGAAGATTACGTGAAGCATGTTAGCTGGGTCTTGTCAAGACTGCAAGTGCATAGACTTTACGCTAAACTTGAGAAGTGTCTTTTCCACGTTACTGAAATTGATTTCCTGGGTTACATTATAGGACCCAATGGCATTCAAATGCAAGAAAATAAGGTAGAAGCCGTGAGAAAATTTCTAGACTCACCAGCACCTGTGTGCCATTCCGTTGGGATAAAGATGCCGATGAGGCCTTTCGATACCTGAACACCTCATTCACTACTGCACCTATACTACAATTTCCAGGTCCTTCCCTCCAATTCGTCCTCGAGGTCGACTCTTCAGATTTTGCTCTTGGTGCTATTCTCTCCCAAAGGAAAAGTCTTACACAACCACTTCATAGAGTAGCTTTCTATTCTAAGCTACTCTCTCCAGCCGAGATTAACTACTCCATCGGAGAAAAAGAACTTCTCGCAATTAAACGTGCTTTCAATACATGGAGACATCTTCTAGAGGGCACAGTACAACCTATCATAATCTATACAGATCATCGCAACCTGGAATTCCTGCAGAAAAATAAAACTCTGTCCAGTAGACAAGTAAGATGGAGCCTGTACTTTAGCAGGTTTAACTATCTTATAGTATACAGACCTGGATCTAAAAATGGGAAGGCTGACTCTCTCTCCAGGAGAGATCCCAGACCACCAAATTCTCAAGAAGTTACTACCATCATACCTGCAGACAAATTCTTGGGCCTGATGCCTACATTTAAAACTCAACTCCTTACTGCTCTACAGTCAGATAATCAGAGATCCCATCTACATCTGACTCAAAATGCTGATTTCTATTATCACGACTCCAAGCTATATATCCCAGAATCTCTCAGGAATGACTTGATTAAACAACATCATGATCCTCCTTTGCTTGGACACCCTGGTATCAAAAGGACATTAGATCTCTTATCAAGACTTTATTGGTGGCCAAACATGTCTGATTCCGTCCATAATTATATACAACACTGTGATATCTGTATCACTTCTAAAAAGGATAGAAATAAACCTTATGGTCACCTAATACCTATGGATATCCCTGAAAGACCTTGGGCTCATATAGGTATGGACTTTATTGTTGAACTTCCTTTAAGTTCTGGATTTAATACTATTCTTGTTGTTACAGATATTCTCACAAAGATGGCTTTATTCATTCCATATCACAAGGTACCCACATCCACGGAGACTGCTCAACTTTTCCTGAATTCGTTGTTGTACGCTTCCATGGGATCCCGAACATCATAACAACCGACAGAGGAGCTCAATTTACTTAAAAATTCTGGAAATCCCTCGCCCAACATCTACAGATTGATCATCGACTTAGTACAGCCTTCCATCCGCAAACCAATGGTCAAACTGAAAGGTTAAACCATTGGCTTGAACAGTACATCCGCTGGTACTGCTCATATCAACAAACAGAGTGGGCCCGGTACCTATACATGGCAGAATTTGCATATAATAATAGTAAAAACAGTTCAACCAATTTGTCTCCATTCTTTGCGAATTACGCTTTCCACCCTAACTTCTTCATCCATGACTCAATTGTCCCAACTTCTCAACCGGTTGATGACCTTCTACAAAAGATAGCAGAGAATTTTCATTCCTTGCGTCTAAACATCGAGAACGCACAAGCTATACAGAAGAAGTACTATGATCTCCGTAGAAGACCTTCTCCTGTCTATGCAGTAGGAGATAAAGTCTGGCTTTCAACCAAAAATATCAAAATACCTGTTCCCAGTAAAAAATTAGCTGGCTTATTTATCGGACCCTTTACAGTAAGCAATATTGTTAATGCCAATGCAGTTACTCTTGATCTTCCATCATCATTACCTATTCACCCCACCTTCCATGTCTCGCTCCTGAAACCGGCTTCCTCTACCTCAACGACTAAAACTATTCTTCCCCCTGATCCGGTGACCTTGGATGTTGACATATTTGAGGTCCAAGACCTATTGGACTCTAGATACTACAATGGTCAGTTGCAATACCTTGTGAGGTGGAAGGGTTTCTCGCCAGATGACGACAGTTGGGAAACGCACACCCACATCAATGCCCCTCAGTTGCTCTCCCGCTTCCATAGACGCTATCCACATAGACCCAGGCATTAAGCTGAGGATCGGCTTCCTTGAAGGGGGGCTTATGTCAGGATTCCATTTCATGTTTTACTTGCATTACATGTTTATTTAATGTAAGCTTAAAAAACATTTTTTGTTCTCTCAAGTTCTTTAAATTAGAAACATATTTTTCTTCTATCATTTTTTCATTATTTTTTCCATACTGTGCCAGTCTAACAGTATTGGAAATATTGTGCTTAGAAGGATTCATGTTGTGATAGTACTAACAGCATTGAACCTCTAACTTAATATTAATTCACCACAGGTTTACTGGTCTATGCTCACCTAAATAGCCCAAAAACCCTGGTGATACAAAACAATAATTGATCTGCAGTTGCGTTCCACTTACATAGTTGAAATAGACTTTACATTGAAGTATTTCATTTAATCATTACCACCTTTAATACAGACTGCCATAGTCGCCACCTCCATCTTCTTATTTTCTTTGTATTCATATTCACAGACTGATGAAACTGCATTTTACAGCTGGGAAACGCGTTGCTGTTTTAATGTGTATTTTTAATAAACCAGACATTTTTTAATCATACTTGCTCTTGACCGCCTATTTGGGGTTTTGTCTGATCCCTACTGAAACAGCTGGTATCGTTCCACACACCCCTTATGGCCCATTGGTGTTTGGCCTAGCTGTGGGAATCCTACATCCAGATTGGTGTATCAACTTTACGTGACCATCTCTGCGGTGTTGAAGTGAGTCTGTCGTGCAACTTTTGTTGTCCCGATCTGCTGTGTCCGGCACTCCGGTTGTTCGATTCTGTGTCCTGTCCTTTGTGTTCCTGTTGCAGATGTGGCGCCTCTTTTTTTCTGCCCCTGCAGGATCTTCTACCTTGTATTTTCGTATTGCTGCACTTAAAGGGACACTGAACCCAAACAAATGACTTTGTGATACAGATAGAGCATGCAATTTTAATCAACTTTCTAATTTACTACTATTATCAATGTTTCTTCATTCTCTTGCTATTTCTATTTAAAAAAGAAGGCATCTATGCTTTTTTCTTGGTTAAGAACTCTGGATATCAGTTTTTGATTGGTGGATGAATTTATCCACGAATCAGCAAGGACAACCTAGGTTGTTCACCAAAAATGGGCTGGCATCTAAACTTGAATTCTTGCATTTCAAATAAGATACCAAGAGAATAAAGAACATTTGATAATAGGAGTAAATTAGAAAGTAGCTTAAAATGTCATGCTCTATCTGAATCACAAAATAAAAAATGTGGGTTCAGTGTCCCTTTAAGTGAGAAGTGCAACCAGTGGGGTAGGCTGCTCTGTTTTAGACCAGTTCAATAACTCTCTTTTCTGTATTTTTATAATGTGAGTCTAAACTGAACAAGCATGCTTATCTTTATATTTATCTTGTGAATGGCTATATAACTGTAGCTCATCAACTTACACCTCTTATAAGCCTTAAAAAAATGATGGGGCAAAATTAATAATTACCTAATAAACAAGGTAGGGCCAGAAATTACAACCCCAATTCCCCAAAAAGTTGGGAAAGTATGGAAAATACAAAACACAAACAAAAAGATTAGAAAGGATGAACAAAATAGAAGTAGACTCTAAATACCAGTAACACATTAAAGATCAAGTCACGTCAGTTCAAAAAATGCTGAGAAATGGTAATGTTTTGCTCCGTTGGTGAGACTAAAAATGATTATTCATCAAAGGTTACCAGTGAACTCTGCCACCCCAGGATATACTCAAATAACTTTGTAGCTTAAATCCATGAGCAGTGTATGAGTCGCACACCAAACAGGAAAGCTCTAAGAGATGACCTGGTTGCTTTGAACTGACCTCCTGCTTCTAGGTATCGGCGTGTCAGTCCCCAATCCAGGAATACAAAGAAAGTTAGTATCAAGGGAACTTCACTCACCCACTCTCGCAATGGAACTTTAAAGTCCTCCGGACCGGAATCAGGGTAGATATGACTGAAAAGAGTGGCAGGGAACAGTAAGCCACACTTCCTCCTCGTAACCTCTATCCTATTTGATCCGATCACATGACTGTGGCATCGCCAATCCAAACAGCAAGGCAGAATCAGATGCTGACATCGCTCCGTTACCCGACTTGCCAGAAACTCGGCTGTGAAGTAAGAACAAACTAGCAGGCACAACTAAGGCTTAAAAGTAGAAGGGATCACTGAAGTCCACATAAGAGTACAAGGCAAAAAAGAGGTCCAGAAAGCCTTAATGTTGGAAAAGTAAAAAAATAACAAACTTAATTAGAGTATAAAGTTAAAAACACACAGGCAATAGTAAAAGTAATCCATTGACCAACCAAAAAGAATAGTTGAACAGAATTTCTGACCGGTTTCGGTTTTAGAACACCGTACTCATAGACTTAAATTCTCTACACCTGTGGCAGACCTGTAAACCATCTACCACACACTGATAGGTTAAAATAGAAAAAGGGGAGAGTTCGGCCAAGGATTAACCCTTAATTCCTTAGTTTACAAAGGTACACAGTATAACATGATATGAGAGGTTAGCCTGGACATGATTGTAATGCATTGGTATATAGTAACAACATGTTAAGGCATATCAGTTTGGAGCTTACTAACATAGGTAAATAGAGAGAGATATTAATTACAAATATCCCAAATACAGACATATGTAGATATACTAAAATCACTTAAATAGATTTACAGAAAAACTAAATAAATATACAATCAAATAAATGGTACTTGTCCACTATCACTACATTAGCTCATCATCACACATTGGTTCACTTAGAGGATATAATGTTACCAAAAAATTAATGGGAAGTAATGGATAATATTAACCCCAAATATGAGGGCCTATGTTATAGAGCCCATACAAACAGGATAACACAAAAAAAAGAGTAATTTGAAAATTAATTTCACCCTGTACTATATTGAAAAACGATTGGCTAGATTACGAGTCTTGCGTTAGCCTTAAAAAGCAGCGTTGAGAGATCCCAACACTGCTTTTAATGTCCGCTGGCATTACGAGTCAGGCAGGTACAGGTGTACCGCTCACTTTTCTTCCGCGACTCGAGCTTACCGCAAATCCCCTTACGTAGATTGCGTATCCTATATTTTTTATGGGATTTACCTAACGCCGGTATTACGAGTCTTGGAAGAAGTGATTGGTAGACCCTCTCCTGTCAAGACTCCTACCACATTTAAAAGTCAGTAGTTAAGAGTAGTGATGTCGCGAATTGTTCGCCGGCGAATAGTTCCTGGCGAACATAGCATGTTCGCGTTCGCCGCGGCGGGCGAACATATGCGATGTTCGATCTGCCCCCTATTCGTCATCATTGAGTAATACTTTGACCCTGTACCTCACAGTCAGCAGGCACATTCCAGCCAATCAGCAGCAGACCCTCTCTCCCAGACCCTCCTACCTCCTGGACAGCATCCGTTTTAGATTAATTCGGAAGCTGCATTGTTAGTGAGAGGAGGGACAGTGTAGCTGCTGCTGATTTAGTAGGGAAATCTATAGCTAGGCTAGTGTATTCAGTGTCCACTACAGTCCTGAAGGACTCATCTGATCTCTGCTTTAAGGACAGCACCCCAAAAAGCCCTTTTTAGGGCTGCTTTTTTTTTTTCCTGTGTAATCTAATTGCAGTTGCCTGCCTGCCAGCGTGTGTGTCAGGCTCACAGAGTATACTGTGCCCACTTGCCCAGTGCCACCACTCATTTCTGGTGTAACAGTAGTGTAAATTTAAAAAAAACAACACTTTTTTGACTGTGAAATAATAGCAGTCAGTTTCCTTCACACTTGTGCGTTTAAGTGCCTGCCTGCCAGGGCACAGTGTCACCCCAGTGAAACTCATATCTGGTGTAACAGTAGTGTAGATTTAAAAAAAAAACAACACTTTTTTGACTGTGTTAAATAATAGCAGTCAGTTTCCTTCACACGTGTGCGTTTAAGTGCCTGCCTGCCTGCCAGGGCACAGTGTCACCCCAGTGCAACTCATATCTGGTGTAACAGTAGTGTAGATTTAAAAAAACACTTTTTTGACTGTGTTAAATAATAGCAGTCAGTTTCTTTCACACGTGTGCGTTTCAGTGCCTGCCTGCCAGGGAACAGTGTCACCCCAGTGCAACTCATATCTGGTGTAACAGTAGTGTAGATTTAAAAAAAAAAACACTTTTTTGACTGTGTTAAATAATAGCAGTCAGTTTCCTTTACACGTGTGCGTTTAAGTGCCTGCCTGCCTGCCAGGGCACAGTGTCACCCCAGTGCAACTCATATGTGGTGTAAC
Source organism: Bombina bombina (assembly GCF_027579735.1). Lineage (NCBI taxonomy): Eukaryota > Metazoa > Chordata > Amphibia > Anura > Bombinatoridae > Bombina > Bombina bombina. The sequence goes on along the minus strand of NC_069504.1, from coordinate 964,746,193 downwards.
AGTAGATGGGATCTCTAATTATCTGACTGCTCTACAGTCAGATAATCAGAGATCCCATCTACATCTGACACAAAATGCTGATTTCTATTATCACGACTCCAAGCTATATATCCCAGAATCTCTCAGGAATAACTTGATTAAACAACATCATGATCCTCCTTTGCTTGGACACCCTGGTATCAAAAGGACATTAGATCTCTTATCAAGACTTTATTGGTGGCCAAACATGTCTGATTCCGTCCATAATTATATACAACACTGTGATATCTGTATCACTTCTAAAAAGGATAGAAATAAACCTTATGGTCACCTAATACCTATGGATATCCCTGAAAGACCTTGGGCTCATATAGGTATGGACTTTATTGTTGAACTTCCTTTAAGTTCTGGATTTAATACTATTCTTGTTGTTACAGATATTCTCACAAAGATGGCTTTATTCATTCCGTATCACAAGGTACCCACATCCACGGAGACTGCTCAACTTTTCCTGAATTCGGTTGTACGCTTCCATGGGATCCCGAACATCATAACAACCGACAGAGGAGCTCAATTTACTTAAAAATTCTGGAAATCCCTCGCCCAACATCTACAGATTGATCATCGACTTAGTACAGCCTTCCATCTGCAGACCAATGGTCAAACTGAAAGGTTAAACCATTGGCTTGAACAGTACATCCGCTGGTACTGCTCATACCAACAAACAGAGTGGGCCCGGTACCTATACATGGCAGAATTTGCATATAATAATAGTAAAAACAGTTCAACCAATTTGTCTCCATTCTTTGCGAATTACGCTTTCCACCCTAACTTCTTCATCCATGACTCAATTGTCCCAACTTCTCAACCGGTTGATGACCTTCTACAAAAGATAGCAGAGAATTTTCATTCCTTGCGTCTAAACATCGAGAACGCACAAGCTATACAGAAGAAGTACTATGATCTCCGTAGAAGACCTTCTCCTGTCTATGCAGTAGGAGATAAAGTCTGGCTTTCAACCAAAAATATCAAAATACCTGTTCCCAGTAAAAAATTAGCTGGCTTATTTATCGGACCCTTTACAGTAAGCAATATTGTTAATGCCAATGCAGTTACTCTTGATCTTCCATCATCATTACCTATTCACCCCACCTTCCATGTCTCGCTCCTGAAACCGGCTTCCTCTACCTCAACGACTAAAACTATTCTTCCCCCTGATCCGGTGACCTTGGATGTTGACATATTTGAGGTCCAAGACCTATTGGACTCTAGATACTACAATGGTCAGTTGCAATACCTTGTGAGGTGGAAGGGTTTCTCGCCAGATGACGACAGTTGGGAAACGCACACCCACATCAATGCCCCTCGGTTGCTCTCCCGCTTCCATAGACGCTATCCACATAGACCCAGGCATTAAGCTGAGGATCGGCTTCCTTGAAGGGGGGCTTATGTCAGGATTCCATTTCATGTTTTACTTCTCTCACTTCTCATCACATGGTTCTCTCGGTTTCATGTTACTTAAGGCTCCACCTGTCAGCAAACAGGTGCTTAGTTATTTTCATTAGCAGGAGTAACAGCTTACACACAGTCTCTGAGCTGCATTGTTTTTCTCAAACCAACTGCTTTCACAAAGGACTGTTTGCTTGGATTACTCTGGACTATTTTCTACAAGGATTACATCCCCTGAAATATCCTGTTTGCATCCTTGGACTTACAGCTAAGTTACCTCTTAATTTTATTCCTTGCATACTATTTGAGAACTTAACTGCTGAATTGTTATTGTACACTTACAGCATCACTCTTAATTTAACTGGAGCTGACATGCACTGCAGTTTTCTAAATTACTCTGCACACTATTTCATACTGGGGAATCACTGTCTCCTTTCTCACTTCATAATATATATGCTGCTTTAAGAACAAGACTTTGAGCTCTAAGTTTACAAGCTTGAACTGAAGAGGATTTAACTATTTCAAAATAAAAACTGTTACTTGGTTTTGCAACTGCAAGTCTGGGCATCTTGCCAAATTCCTCTCTTACTCTGCAGCAGCTGCTCTCAATAAACACAGTTGCAAAGTAGCAGCTACAAGACAACTGAAGCATTCTCTGTGACTTGTTAAAAGTATATCTCTTGCAAACCAAGCTTACTTCTTAAAAGGATTAACCAACTCTCTCCTGCATTACATGTTACATATGCGATGTTCGATCCGCCCCCTATTCGTCATCATTGAGTAATACTTTGACCCTGTACCTCACAGTCAGCAGGCACATTCCAGTCAATCAGCAGCAGACCCTCTCTCCCAGACCCTCCTACCTCCTGGACAGTATCCATTTTAGATTAATTCGGAAGCTGCATTGTTAGTGAGAGGAGGGACAGTGTAGCTGCTGCTGATTTAGTAGGGAAATCTATAGCTAGGCTAGTGTATTCAGTGTCCACTACAGTCCTGAAGGACTCATCTGATCTCTGCTTTAAGGACAGCACCCCAAAAAGCCCTTTTTAGGGCTGCTTTTTTTTTCCTGTGTAATCTAATTGCAGTTGCCTGCCTGCCAGCGTGTGTGTCAGGCTCACAGAGTATACTGTGCCCACTTGCCCAGTGCCACCACTCATTTCTGGTGTAACCGTAGTGTACATTTAAAAAAAACAACACTTTTTTGACTGTGAAATAATAGCAGTCAGTTTCCTTCACACGTGTGCGTTTAAGTGCCTGCCTGCCAGGGCACAGTGTCACCCCAGTGCAACTCATATCTGGTGTAACAGTAGTGTAGATTTATCAAAAAACAACACTTTTTTGACTGTGTTAAATAATAGCAGTCATTTTCCTTCACACGTGTGCGTTTAAGTGCCTGCCTGCCTGCCTGCCAGGGCACAGTGTCACCCCAGTGCAACTCATATCTGGTGTAACAGTAGTGTAGATTTAAAAAAACAAAAAACACTTTTTTGACTGTGTTAAATAATAGCAGTCAGTTTCCTTCACACGTGTGCGTTTCAGTGCCTGCCTGCCAGTGCAACTCATATCTGGTGTAACAGTAGTGTACATACCTGATGTGTTAAAGCACGTTATTCCAAACAATTTAGGAATGTTAGGTGATTTATGCCCTTTATGGATTAAAACCAGGTGTTAGTACCCTTGAAACAACTTTTCCATCACTATTGTGGCCGGAAAGAGTCCCTGTGGGTTTTAAAATTCGCCTGCCTATTGAAGTCTATGGCGGTTCGCCCGTTCGCGAACAGTTGCGGAAGTTCGCGTCCGCCGTTCGCGAACGCAAAATTTTAGGTTTGTGACATCACTAGTTAAGAGTATTATGGGCTAGCGCCGTAACATAAAACTCTTAACTAAAGTGCTACAAAGTGCACTAACACCCATAAACTACCTATTAACCCCTAAACCGAGCCCCCCCCCACATCGCAAACTCTTAAATAAAGTTTTTAACCCCTAATCTGCCGACCGTACATCGCCGCCACTGTAATAAATATATTAACCCCTAAACCGCTGCACTCCCGCCTCGCAAACATTAGTTAAATTTTATTAACCCCTAACATCGCCGACACCTATCTACATTTATTATGCCCTAATCTGCCGCCCCCAACGTCGCCGCTACTATATTAAATTTATTAACCCCTAAACCTAAGTCTAACCCTAAGTCTAACCCCCCTAACTTAAATATAATTTAAATAAAACAAAATAAAATTACTACAATTAAATAAATTATTCCTATTTAAAACTATATACTTACCTATAAAATAAACCCTAACGGCTAGATTTAGAGTTGGGCGGTAGCCGTCAAAACCAGCGTTAGAGGCTCCTAACGCTGGTTTTGGGCTACCGCCGGTATTTAGAGTCAGTCATTAAAGGGTCTAACGCTCACTTTCCAGCCGCGACTTTTCCATACCGCAGATCCCCATACATCAATTGCGTATCCTATCTTTTCAATGGGATCTTTCTAACACCGCTATTTAGAGTCGTGGCTGAAGTGAGCGTTAGAAATCTAACGACAAAACTCCAGCCGCAGAAAAAAAACAGTAGTTAAGAGCTTTCTGGGCTAACGCCGGTTTATAAAGCTCTTAACTACTGAGCTCTAAAGTACACTAACACCCATAAACTACCTATGTACCCCCAAAACCGAGGTCCCCCCACATCGCCGCCACTCTATTAAAATTTTTTAACCCCTAATCTGCCGACCGCACACCGCTGCCACCTACAGGGAGTGCAGAATTATTAGGCAAGTTGTATTTTTGAGGATTAATTTTATTATTGAACAACAACCATGTTCTCAATGAACCCAAAAAACTCATTAATATCAAAGCTGAATATTTTTGGAAGTAGTTTTTAGTTTGTTTTTAGTTTTAGCTATTTTAGGGGGATATCTGTGTGTGCAGGTGACTATTACTGTGCATAATTATTAGGCAACTTAACAAAAAAAAAATATACCCATTTCAATTATTTATTTTTACCAGTGAAACCAATATAACATCTCAACATTCACAAATATACATTTCTGACATTCAAAAACAAAACAAAAACAAATCAGTGACCAATATACCCACCTTTCTTTGCAAGGACACTCAAAAGCCTGCCATCCATGGATTCTGTCAGTGTTTTGATCTGTTCACCATCAACATTGCGTGCAGCAGCAACCACAGCCTCCCAGACACTGTTCAGAGAGGTGTACTGTTTTCCCTCCTTGTAAATCTCACATTTGATGATGGACCACAGGTTCTCAATGGGGTTCAGATCAGGTGAACAAGGAGGCCATGTTATTAGATTTTCTTCTTTTATACCCTTTCTTGCCAGCCACGCTGTGGAGTACTTGGACGCGTGTGATGGAGCATTGTCCTGCATGAAAATCATGTTTTTCTTGAAGGATGCAGACTTCTTCCTGTACCACTGCTTGAAGAAGGTGTCTTCCAGAAACTGGCAGTAGGACTGGGAGTTGAGCTTGACTCCATCCTCAACCCAAAAAGGCCCCACAAGCTCATCTTTGATGATACCAGCCCAAACCAGTACTCCACCTCCACCTTGCTGGCGTCTGAGTCGGACTGGAGCTCTCTGCCCTTTACCAATCCAGCCACGGGCCCATCCATCTGGCCCATCAAGACTCACTCTCATTTCATCAGTCCATAAAAACTTAGAAAAATCAGTCTTCAGATATTTCTTGGCCCAGTCTTGACGTTTCAGCTTGTGTGTCTTGTTCAGTGGTGGTCGTCTTTCAGCCTTTCTTACCTTGGCCATGTCTCTGAGTATTGCACACCTTGTGCTTTTGGGCACTCCAGTGATGTTGCAGCTCTGAAATATGGCCAAACTGATGGCAAGTGGCATCTTGGCAGCTGCACGCTTGACTTTTCTCAGTTCATGGGCAGTTATTTTGCGCCTTGGTTTTTCCACACGCTTCTTGCGACCCTGTTGACTATTTTGAATGAAACGCTTGATTGTTCGATGATCACACTTCAGAAGCTTTGCAATTTTAAGAGTGCTGCATCCCTCTGCAAGATATCTCACTATTATTGACTTTTCTGAGCCTGTCAAGTCCTTCTTTTGACCCATTTTGCCAAAGGAAAGGAAGTTGCCTAATAATTATGCACACCTGATATAGGGTGTTGATGTCATTAGACCACACCCCTTCTCATTACAGAGATACACATCACCTAATATGCTTAATTGGTAGTAGGCTTTCGAGCCTATACAGCTTGGAGTAAGACAACATGCATAAAGAGGATGATGTGGTCAAAATACTCATTTGCCTAATAATTCTGCACTCCCTGTACATTATCCCTATGAACCCCTAATATACTGCCCCTAACACCGCCGAACCCTATATTATATTTATTAACCCCTAATATGCCGCCCCCAACGTCGCCGCTACCTACCTACACTTATTAACCCCTAATCTGCCGACCGGACCGCGCCGCTATTATAATAAAGTTATTAACCCCTAATCCGCCTCACTCCCGCCTCAATAACCCTATAATAAATAGTATTAACCCCTAATCTGCCCTCCCTAACATCGCCGATACCTAACTTCAAGTATTAACCCCTAATCTGCCGATCGGAGCTCACCGCTACTCTAATAATTTTTTTAACCCCTAAAGCTAATTCTAACCCTAACCCTAACCCCCCCCCTAAGTTAAATATAATTTTATTCTAACAAAATAAATTAATTCTTATTAAATAACTTATTCCTATTTAAAGCTAAATACTTATCTGTAAAATAAACCCTAATATAGCTACAATATAAATTATAATTATATTGTAGCTATTTTAGGATTAATATTTATTTTACAGGCAACTTTGTAATTATTTTAACCAGGTACAATAGCTATTAAATAGTTAATAACTATTTAATAGTTACCTAGTTAAAATAATAACAAAATTACCTGTAAAATAAATCCTAACCTAAGTTACAATTAAACCTAACACTACACTATCAATAAATTAATTAAATAAACTACCTACAATTATCTACAATTAAACCTAACACTACACTATCAATAAATAAATTAAATACAATTCCTACAAATAAATACAATTAAATAAACTAACTAAAGTACAAAAAATAAAAAAGAACTAAGTTACAAAAAATAAAAAAATATTTACAAACATTAGAAAAAAATTACAACAATTTTAAACTAATTACACCTACTCTAAGACCCCTAATAAAATAACAAAGACCCCCAAAATAAAAAAAATGCCCTACCCAATTCTAAATTACAAAAGTTCAAAGCTCTTTTACCTTACCAGCCCTTAAAAGGGCCCTTTGCGGGGCATGCCCCAAAGAATTCAGCTCTTTTGCCTGTAAAAAAAAACCATACAATACCCACCCCCCACATTACAACCCACCACCCACATACCCCTAATCTAACACAAACCCCCCTTAAATAAACCTAACACTAAGTCCCTGAAGATCTCCCTACCTTGTCTTCACCATGCCAGGTTCACCGATCGGTCCAGAAGAGGGTCCGAAGTCTTGATCCAAGCCCAAGCGGGGGGCTGAAGAGTGACGTTCATCCTCGGGCTGAAGTCTGGATCCAAGCGGCGGCTGAAGAAATCCTTCATCGGGCTGAAGTCTTGATCCAAGCGGGCGCTGAAGAAGGTCATCATCTTTCGTCCGTCGAATTCCGATTGGCTGATAGGATTCTATCAGCCAATCTGAATTAAGGTAGGAAAATTCTGATTGGCTGATGGAATCAGCCAATCAGAATCAAGTTCAATCCGATTGGCTGATCCGATCAGCCAATCAGATTGAGCTCGCATTCTATTGACTGATCGGAACAGCCAATAGAATGCGAGTTCAATCTGATTGGCTGATCGGATCAGCCAATCGGATTGAACTTGAATCTGATTGGCTGATTCCATCAGCCAATCAGAATGTTCCTACCTTAATTCAGATTGGCTGATAGAATCCTATCAGCCAATCGGAATTCGACGGACGCCCTCTTGGATGACGTCATTTAAAGGAACCGTCATTCGGCGAGTAGGCGTCGGTAGAAGAGGATGTTCCGCGTCGGCTGGAAGATGATGGCTCCGGAAGAAAGAAGATTGAAGATGCTGCTTCATAGAAGACTTCATCCCGATGATGGACTTCTTCAGCCGCCTCTTGGATCCAGACTTCAGCCCGAGGATGGACGTCACTCTTCAGCCCCCCGCTTGGGCTTGGATCAAGACTTCGGACCCTCTTCTGGACCGATCGGTGAACCTGGCATGGTGAAGACAAGGTAGGGAGATCTTCAGGGGCTTAGTGTTAGGTTTATTTAAGGGGGGTTTGGGTTAGATTAGGGGTATGTGGGTGGTGGGTTGTAATGTGGGGGGGAGTATTGTATGGTTTTTTTTACAGGCAAAAGAGATGAATTCTTTGGGGCATGCCCCGCAAAGGGCCCTTTTAAGGGCTGGTAAGGTAAAAGAGCTTTGAACTTTTGTATTTTAGAATAGGGTAGGGCATTTTTTTATTTTGGGGGTCTTTGTTATTTTATTAGGGGGCTTAGAGTAGGTGTAATTAGTTTAAAATTGTTGTAATTTTTTTCTAATGTTTGTAAATATTTTTTTATTTTTTGTAACTTAGTTCTTTTTTATTTTTTTTACTTTAGTTAGTTTATTTAATTGTATTTATTTGTAGGAATTTTATTTAATTTATTTATTAATAGTGTAGTGTTAGGTTTAATTGTAGATAATTGTAGGTATTTTATTTAATTAATTTATTGATAGTGTAGTGTTAGGTTTAATTGTAACTTAGGTTAGGATTTATTTTACAGGTAATTTTGTTATTATTTTAACTAGGTAACTATTAAATAGTTATTAACTATTTAATAGCTATTGTACCTGGTTAAAATAATTACAAAGTTGCCTGTAAAATAAATATTAATCCTAAAATAGCTACAATATAATTATAATTTATATTGTAGCTATATTAGGGTTTATTTTACAGGTAAGTATTTAGCTTTAAATAGGAATAAGTTATTTAATAAGAGTTAATTTATTTCGTTAGAATAAAATTATATTTAACTTAGGGGGGTGTTAGGGTTAGGGTTAGAATTAGCTTTAGGGGTTAAATAATTTATTAGAGTAGCGGTGAGCTCCGATCGGCAGATTAGGGGTTAATACTTGAAGTTAGGTGTCGGCAATGTTAGGGAGGGCAGATTAGGGGTTAATACTATTTCTTATAGGGTTATTGAGGCGGGAGTGAGGCAGATTAGGGGTTAATACATTTATTATAGTAGCGCTCAGGTCCGGTCGGCAGATTAGGGGTTAATAAGTGTAGTTAGGTGGAGGCGACTTTTTGGGGGCAGCAGATTAGGGGTTAATAAATATAATATAGGGGTCGGCGATGTTAGGGCAGCAGATTAGGGGTACATAGGGATAATGTAGGTGGCGGGGGTGTACGGAGCGGCAGATTAGGGGTTAAAAATAATATGCAGGGGTCAGCGATAGCGGGGGCGGCAGATTAGGGGTTAATAAGTGTAAGGTTAGGGGTGTTTAGACTCGGGGTACATGTTAGAGTGTTAGGTTCAGACGTAGGAAGTGTTTCCCATAGGAAACAATGGGGCTGCGTTAGGAGCTGAACGCGGCTTTTTTGCAGGTGTTAGGTTTTTTTTCAGCTCAAACAGCCCCATTGTTTTCTATGGGGGAATCGTGCACGAGCACGTTTTTGAAGCTGGCCGCGTCTGTAAGCACCGCTGGTATCCAGAGTTGCAGTGGCGTTAAATTATGCTCTACGCTCCCTTTTTGGAGCCTAACGCACTGAAAACCCAGCCATTCTGTGAACTCTAAATACCAGCGGTATTTAAAAGGTGCGGGGGAAAAAAAGCATGCGTAGCTAACGCACCCCTTTGGCCGCAAAACTCTAAATCTAGGCGTATGATAGCTTCAATATAACTAATAGTTACATTGTAGCTACCTTAGGGTTTATTTTTATTTTACAGGCAAGTTTGTATTTATTTTAACTAGGTACAATAGTTATTAAATAGTTATTAACTATTTAATAACTACCTAGTTAAAATAAGTACAAATTTACCTATAAAATAAATCCTAACCTAAGTTACAATTACACCTAACACTACACTATCATTAAATTAATTTACTAAACTACCTACAATTAAATACAATTAAATTAAATACAGTACAAAAAAACAAACAAACACTAAATTACAGAAAATAAAAAAATAATTACAATTTTTTTCAACTAATTACACCTAATCTAATCCCCCAAAATATTAAAATTCCCTACCCTATACTAAATAACAAATAGCCCTTAAAAGGGCCTTTTGTGGGGCATTGCCTCAAAGTAATCAGCTCTTTTACCTGTAAAAAAAAAATACAATAACCCCCAACATTAAAACCCACCACCCACCAAACCCTACTCTAAAACCCACCCAATCCCCCCTTAAAAAACCTAACACTACCCCCTTGAAGATCACCCTACCTTGAGACGTCTTCACCTAGCCGGGCACAAGTGGACCTCCAGAGGGGCAGAAGTCTTCATCCGATCTGGGCAGAAGAGGTCCTCCAAGTGACAGAAGTCTTCATACAGACGGCATCTTCTATCTTCATCCATCCAGAGCGGAGCAGGTCCATCTTCAATCCAGCCGACGCGGAGCATCCTCTTCAAATGAAGTCCAAGCGAAGAATAAAGGTTCCTTTAAATGAAGTCATCCAAGATGACGTCCCTTGAATTCCGATTGGCTGATAGGATTCTATCAGCCAATCGGAATTAAGGTATTCTTTGCTTGGACTTCGTTTGAAGAAGATGCTCCACGTCGGCTGGATTGAAGATGGACCCGCTCCGCTCCGATTGGATGAAGATAGAAGATGCCGTCTGGATGAAGACTTCTGCCGCTTGGAGGACCTCTTCTGCCCGGATCGGATGAAGACTTCTGCCCCTCTGGAGGTCCACTTGTGCCCGGCTAGGTGAAGACGTCTCAAGGTAGGGTGATCTTCAAGGGGGTAGTGTTAGTTTTTTTTAAGGGGGGATTGGGTGGGTTTTAGAGTAGGGTTGGGTGTGTGGGTGATGGTTTTTAATGTTGGGGGGTATTGTATTTTTTTTTACAGGTAAAAGAGCTGATTACTTTGGGGCAATGCTCCGCAAAAGGCCATTTTAAGGGTTATTTGTAATTTAGTATAGGGTAGGGAATTTTATTATTTTGGGGGGCTTTCTTATTTTATTAGGGGGATTAGATTAGGTGTAATTAGTTTTAAAAAAAAAATAATTTTTTAATTTTCTGTAATTTAGTGTTTGTTGTTTTTCGTACTTTAGTTTATTTAATTTAATTGTAGTTAATTGTATTTAGTTTAGTAAATTAATTTAATGATAGTGTAGTGTTAGGTGTAATTGTAATTTAGGTTAGGATTTATTTAACTGGTAAATTTGTACTTATTTTAACTAGGTAACTATTAAATAGTTAATAACTATTTAATAACTATTGTACCTAGTTAAAATAAATACAAAGTTGCCTGTAAAATAAATATAAATCCTAAGATAGCTACAATGTAACTATAAGTTATATTGTAGCTAGCTTAGGGTTTATTTTATAGGTAAGTATTTAGTTTTAAATAGGAATAATTTATTTAATTGTAGTTATTTTATTTAAATTATAATTATATTTAAATTAGGGGGGGTTAGGTTTTGACTTAGGTTTAGGGGTTAATAACTTTATTATAGTGGCGGCGACATTGGCGGCGGCAGATTAGGGGTAAATAAGTGTAGGTAGGTTGTGGCGATGTTGGGGGGGCAGATTAGGGGTTAATAAATATAATGTAGGGTTTGGCGATGTTGGGGGCAGCAGATTAGGGGTTCATAGGGATAATGTAGGTGTCAGCAGTGTCCAGAGCGGCAGAGTAGGGGTTAATAATTATAATGTAGGGGGCGACGATGTCGGGGACAGCAGATTAGGGGTTAATAAGTGTAAGATTAGGGGTGTTTAAACTCGGGGTTCATGTTAGGGTGTTAGGTGTAGACATAACTTTTGTTTCCCCATAGGAATCAATGGGGCTGCATTAGGAGCTGAACGCTGCTTTTTTGCAGGTGTTAGTTTTTTTTTTCCAGCCGGTTCAGCCCCATTGTTTCCTATGGGGAAATCGTGCATGAGCACGTTTTGCCAGCTTACCACTACCGTAAACAACGCTGGTATTGAGGTGAGATGTGGAACTAAATTTTGCTCTACGCTCACCTTTGTTGTCTTAAGGGAGCATTAAAAAAAAAGGCTTGTTAGCAACGCACCCCTGTTACCGCAAAACTCGTAATCTCAGTGATTATTAACACATTATTTGATGTTTTACTTTGTGAATTCAATGTATTTTTTTTAAATATACACTCATTTCAAATCTGATGACTGTAACACACTGTTTACAACTGTCTAACATCACCTTTTCTTTTAATAACACTTACTTAGCACTTTTAATAACACTTACTTAGCACTAAAGACACCAGATGGTTAAGTTTAGCAAGCAGAATTTTCCCCCATTTATCCATTATGCATGTCTTCATCTGCATAAATGTGCGGGCCTTCATTGCCTTTTTTTGCGCTTCATAATGCGCCACACATTTTCAATCGGAGGCCATGCTAGCACCTGCACTCTCTGCTTATGCAACCATGTGCTTGTAATCCGGGCAGAATGTGATTTGGTGTTGCCCTGCTGGAAAATGCAGGGAGGTCCCTGGAAAAGACAACATCTGGATATTTAGCTTAGGTTTATTTAGATAGGTTTTTATTTGGGAGGTTTGGTTGGGTGGGTGGTGGGTTTTACTGTTGGGGGTGTTTGTATTTTTTATTACAGGTAAAAGAGCTGATTTCTTTGGGGCAATGCCCCGCAAAAGGCCCTTTTAAGGGCCATTAGCAGTTTAATGTAGGCTAGGGTTTTTTTATTTTGGGTGGGTTTTTTTTTTATTTTGATAGGGCTATTAGATTAGGAGTAATTCATTTTTATTTTTGATAATTTATTTTTTTATTAATTGTAATTTTGTTTTTTTTGCTTTGTTTTTTTGTTTTTTTGTAAGTTAGAAAAACATAATTTATGTAAGAACTTACCTGATAAATTCATTTCTTTCATATTAGCAAGAGTCCATGAGCTAGTGACGTATGGGATATACATTCCTACCAGGAGGGGCAAAGTTTCCCAAACCTTAAAATGCCTATAAATACACCCCTCACCACACCCACAATTCAGTTTAACGAATAGCCAAGAAGTGGGGTGATAAGAAAAAAGTGTGAAAGCATATAAAATAAGGAATTTGAATAATTGTGCTTTATACAAAAAAATCATAACCACCACAAAAAAGGGCGGGCCTCATGGACTCTTGCTAATATGAAAGAAATGAATTTATCAGGTAAGTTCTTACATAAATTATGTTTTCTTTCATGTAATTAGCAAGAGTCCATGAGCTAGTGACGTATGGGATAATGACTACCCAAGATGTGGATCTTTCCACGCAAGAGTCACTAGAGAGGGAGGGATAAAATAAAGACAGCCAATTCCTGCTGAAAATAATCCACACCCAAAATAAAGTTTAATGAAAAACATAAACAGAAGATTCAAACTGAAACCGCTGCCTGAAGTAATTTTCTACCAAAAACTGCTCCAGAAGAAGAAAATACATCAAAATGGTAGAATTTAGTAAAAGTATGCAAAGAGGACCAAGTTGCTGCTTTGCAAATCTGATCAACCGAAGCTTCATTCTTAAATTCCCAGGAAGTAGAAACTGACCTAGTAGAATGAGCTGTAATCCTTTGAGGCGGAGTTTTACCTGACTTGACATAGGCATGATGAATTAAAGATTTCAACCAAGATGCCAAAGAAACGGCAGAAGCTTTCTGGCCTTTTCTAGAACCGGAAAAGATAACAAATAGACTAGAAGTCTTTCGGAAAGACTTAGTAGCTTCAACATAATATTTCAAAGCTCTAACAACATCCAAAGAATGCAACGATTTCTCCTTAGAATTCTTAGGATTAGTACATAATTAGGGAACCACAATTTCTCTACTAATGTTGTTGGAATTCCCAACCTTAGGTAAAAATTCAAAAGAAGTTCGGAACACCGCCTTATCCTGATGAAAAATCAGAAAAGGAGACTCACAAGAAAGAGCAGATAATTCAGAGACTCTTCTGGCAGAAGAGATCGCCAAAAGGAACAAAACTTTCCAAGAAAGTAATTTAATGTCCAATGAATGCATGGGTTCAAAAGGAGGAGCTTGAAGAGCCCCCAGAACCAAATTCAAACTCCAAGGAGGAGAAATTGACTTAATGACAGGTTTTATACGAACCAAAGCTTGTACAAAACAATGAATATCAGGAAGATTAGCAATCTTTCTGTGAAAAAGAACAGAAAGAGCAGAGATTTGTCCTTTCAAAGAACTTGCGGATAAACCTTTATCTAAACCATCCTGAAGAAACTGTAAAATTCTCGGAATTCTAAAAGAATGCCAAGAAAAATGATGAGAAAGACACCAAGAAATATAAGTCTTCCAGACTCTATAATATATCTCTCTAGATACAGATTTACGAGCCTGTAACATAGTATTAATCACAGAGTCAGAGAAACCTCTTTGACCAAGAATCAAGCGTTCAATCTCCATACCTTTAAATTTAAGGATTTGAGATCCTGATGGAAAAAAGGACCTTGCGGCAGAAGGTCTGGTCTTAGCGGAAGAGTCCACGGATGGCAAGAGGCCATCCGGACAAGATCCGCATACCAAAACCTGTGAGGCCATGCCGGAGCTACCAGCAGAACAAATGAGCATTCCTTCAGAATCTTGGAGATTACTCTTGGAAGAAGAACTAGAGGCGGAAAGATATAGGCAGGATGATACTTCAAAGGAAGTGATAATGCATCCACTGCTTCCGCCTGAGGATCCCGGGATCTGGACAGATACCTGGGAAGTTTCTTGTTTAGATGAGACGCCATCAGATCTATTTCTGGAAGCTCCCACATTTGAACAATCTGAAGAAATACCTCTAGGTGAAGAGACCATTCGCCCGGATGCAACGTTTGGGATATGAACCGCAGAGATTAGACAGGAGCTGGATTCCGCCCAAACCAGAATTCGAGATACTTCTTTCATAGCCAGAGGACTGTGAGTCCCTCCTTGATGATTGATGTATGCCACAGTTGTGACATTGTCTGTCTGAAAACAAATGAACGATTCTCTCTTCAGAAGAGGCCAAGACTGAAGAGCTCTGAAAATTGCACGGAGTTCCAAAATATTGATCGGTAATCTCACCTCCTGAGATTCCCAAACTCCTTGTGCCGTCAGAGATCCCCACACAGCTCCCCAACCTGTAAGACTTGCATCTATTGAAATTACAGTCCAGGTCGGAAGAACAAAAGAAGCCCCCTGAATTAAACGATGGTGATCTGTCCACCACGTTAGAGAGTGTCGTACAATCGGTTTTAAAGATATTAATTGAGATATCTTTGTGTAATCCCTGCACCATTGTAATACCAGAACTCTATTAAGAATTGGGAATTAGGTTCAAGTTCCACTCAGTCTCACAAAATAGCGGAATTAATAAAATAATCCCTGTTCTGCTCATAGACTGAGGGCCCAAAAGGGAATAGCAGCAATGTGTTGCAGAGATTGCAAACTGTCTCTTTAAATATTGGTGCTTTGAGCTGTAACCACTCCAAATAGCAAGGTATAACAAACACTCCCAGTGTAGCAAAGTTATCAACAGACAGAATAAAATAAATCAATCACACTCAATATTGCAGATTATTTGTATTCCAGTTAATATGGATATCAGAAACAATGGTGCAGTCTCTTTATAAACAGATGCAGCAAGTTCAGGATTAATTACAGGAATGTCTAGAGAATGCAGGCAATATATAAATCAAGTCTTGCAAGGCAAATGTGCAGAGTTTTAGAAAACAAGTTTAAAGTAATCTCACCCCAGGAGTTGCAGTTCGTTTGGCAGCTACAGTGTGATGAGAGACAGAGAGAGGTGCTGTGAAATCCGTTTCTGTGTAACAGCTTGCAGACTGAGTCAGGAAGTGCTGGAGAGCAGGAGGAGGTGCCAGTAAGGAAGGTAAGACTTACAATTCCAGCAGGATATCCAGGAATTTGCCTGTGAAAGGAGAGGTAAAGTTTACCTTAACAGAAGCTCTTACTTCAGACTGCCAGGGCAGAGAGAGCTTAATGCTGCAGCAGTAGTTGTTTTCCAGGTTACAGCTGACAAAGGAGAGATGGTAAATTAAGTGGAGGCTTAGCTGAACTACTTAGACAGTAGTTAATGTGATCCAGGTATCAGAAGACAATACTAAGCAAAGAGAGGTTGGGGGAGGAGACTTTTATAGGGTTCAGATACAGGATTTAAAGGGATATACATGACAGAACCCCCCCCTGCAAGGAGCTACTCTGGGGCTCAGGGTCTGGGACGATCGGGGTTCCTGCGGTGAAATAAAGAAACCATTCGAGGAGCAGAGAGGTTGGAAGATGGCTCCCAGGAATCCTCCTCATGAGAATAACCCTTCCAATGAATAAGATACTGCAGAGTGTCACCATGATATCTGGAATCCAAAATGGAATGAATTTCATACTCAGGTTCAATGGTATAAGTAGGTGTGAAAGCTGAACCAGTAACTGGAGGCTTGTCAGAAGTATAAGGTTTGAGAAGGGATACATGGAATGAAGGATGTATCGGTAGAGTTTCAGGCAAATCCAAAATTACAGAATTAGGATTAATAATTTTAACAATGGAAAAAGGACCAATATAGAGGGCTCCGAGTTTTCTTGAAGGATACTTGAGTCTTAAATGTTTAGTGGAAAGCCAAACAAAATCACCCACCTGATAAGATGGAGAGACACGCCTTCATAGATCATAATAAACCTTTTGGTGGGCTTGAGCGGTCTTGAGATTGTCTTGAATCACAGTAAAATGTTGAGCTAGTTCATTCAACATGTCATTAACCAATGGGGAAGTACTCTCTTCTCTGGGATATAGATGAAATCGGGGATGAAAACCATAATTAGCGTAGAATGGGGACATCTTAGTTGATGAATTTAATGTATTGTTGAAAGCGAATTCAGCCGTGGGTAAAAGAGAAAACCAATTATCTTGTAGTTGAGTGCAATAGCACCTTAAATACTGTTCGAGAGTCTGATTTGTTCTCTCAGTCTGGCCGTTTGTCTGGGGATGATAGGAAGTGCTGAGCCGAGGTTGAATTTTTAGAATGTGGCAAAGCTGGGTCCAGAACTTGGAGGTAAATTGCGAACCCCTATCTGAAGTGATGGTATCCGGAAGACTATGTAATCTGACAATATGTGTGAGAAAAAGTTGAGCAGTTTCTGAAGCAGTGGGTAGCGAATGTGATGGGAGAAAATGTGCCATCTTTGTAAATAAGTCCACTACATCCATTATACAACTATGGTTGTTTGACGGAGGTAATTCTACAATGAAATCCATTGCAATGTCCTTCCATGGTTTATTTGGTATGGGTAGAGGCATGAGGAAACCATAAGGATGTGCTCTGTCGTTTTTGACTTTGGCACAGGTATCACAGGACTTAATGAAGTTAGTAACATCAGAATTCATAGCAGGCCACCAGAAGTCTCTTCTAAGTAACTCAATTGTTTTATGTATACCAGGATGTCCAGATACAATTGAGTTATGTGTTGAATTGAGTATTTCAGTACGAAGTTGTAAAGGTACATATACCTTTCCTTGGTGATAATATAGGTCATCTTTACCTTTCTCAAGGATGCTAGTAGGCAGATCTTGATCTTGTTGTTGGGCTAGTCTTAACTGAGTTGAAGAATCGATACTTAAAGCGATGAACCTCTCTTGAGGTATTACGGTTGACTCGGGAACAGCAAAGGTGGGTCTTGGATCTTTCCTCGACAGAGAATCGGCCTTTCCGTTTTTACTTCCAGGACGGAATGTGATATTATAATCAAACCTGGAGAAGAACAAATTCCATCTAATCTGGCGTGCAGACAAGGTCTTATTAGTTTTTAGATACTCTAGGTTTTTGTGGTCCGTGTAAATTAGTATAGGATATTTGGTGCCCTCAAGTAGGTGTCTCCAAAATTCTAGTGAGCTCTTAATTGCCAAGAGCTCTTTCTCACCAATTGGATAGTTGACTTCAGAACTGGTCATAATTCTTGAGAAAAATCCAACTGGGTGAAGAGGATCTTTAGGAGACATGCGTTGGGACAAAATAGCTCCCAAGGCATAATCTGACGCGTCCACTTCTAAGACATATTGTAATTGGGGATCAGGAAATTTAAGGATAGGTGCTGTAGTAAAAGCTTTCTTTAATTTATTAAATGCTGTATTAGCCTCTGATGTCCATAAAAATGGAGTATGGGAACCTGTGAGAGCAGTTAAGGGTTTAGCTATTAGAGAGAAATTTTTTATGAATTTTCTATAAAAGTTCGAAAATCCAATAAAACACTGTACATCTTTCTTAGTTTTGGGAATGGGCCATGATGCTATAGCCTCTACCTTTTTATTCTCCATCTGTATGCCCTGAGGAGATATATGGTATCCCAAGAAAGAGATAGTATCAGTATTAAAGATACATTTTTCTGGTTTGGCAAACAATGAGTTTTGTCTCAGTCGCTGTAACACAGTTCTAACATGTGATATGTGTTGGTCTAATGTTTTAGAGTAAATGAGTATGTCATCAAGGTACACAATCATATACACATCCAAGAGGTCACGAAACAAGTCATTGATGAAACTCTGAAATGTCGCTGGGGCATTACATAGCCCAAACGGCATGACCGTATACTCAAACAATCCATATCTTGTTCTAAACGCGGTCAGCCATTCATGTCCAGCTTTTACTCTTATTAAATTGTATGCCCCTCTTAGGTCAAGTTTTGTAAATATCGTAGCTGCCTCATTCCAGAGGGTGTCAGGTGCCCATCTTTTAAAATCTGAAATGTAATCTTCGCCCGGATGCAACGTTTGGGATATGAACCGCAGAGATTAGACAGGAGCTGGATTCCGCCCAAACCAGAATTCGAGATACTTCTTTCATAGCCAGAGGACTGTGAGTCCCTCCTTGATGATTGATGTATGCCACAGTTGTGACATTGTCTGTCTGAAAACAAATGAACGATTCTCTCTTCAGAAGAGGCCAAGACTGAAGAGCTCTGAAAATTGCACGGAGTTCCAAAATATTGATCGGTAATCTCACCTCCTGAGATTCCCAAACTCCTTGTGCCGTCAGAGATCCCCACACAGCTCCCCAACCTGTAAGACTTGCATCTATTGAAATTACAGTCCAGGTCGGAAGAACAAAAGAAGCCCCCTGAATTAAACGATGGTGATCTGTCCACCACGTTAGAGAGTGTCGTACAATCGGTTTTAAAGATATTAATTGAGATATCTTTGTGTAATCCCTGCACCATTGTAATACCAGAACTCTATTAAGAATTGGGAATTAGGTTCAAGTTCCACTCAGTCTCACAAAATAGCGGAATTAATAAAATAATCCCTGTTCTGCTCATAGACTGAGGGCCCAAAAGGGAATAGCAGCAATGTGTTGCAGAGATTGCAAACTGTCTCTTTAAATATTGGTGCTTTGAGCTGTAACCACTCCAAATAGCAAGGTATAACAAACACTCCCAGTGTAGCAAAGTTATCAACAGACAGAATAAAATAAATCAATCACACTCAATATTGCAGATTATTTGTATTCCAGTTAATATGGATATCAGAAACAATGGTGCAGTCTCTTTATAAACAGATGCAGCAAGTTCAGGATTAATTACAGGAATGTCTAGAGAATGCAGGCAATATATAAATCAAGTCTTGCAAGGCAAATGTGCAGAGTTTTAGAAAACAAGTTTAAAGTAATCTCATCCCAGGAGTTGCAGTTCGTTTGGCAGCTACAGTGTGATGAGAGACAGAGAGAGGTGCTGTGAAATCCGTTTCTGTGTAACAGCTTGCAGACTGAGTCAGGAAGTGCTGGAGAGCAGGAGGAGGTGCCAGTAAGGAAGGTAAGACTTACAATTCCAGCAGGATATCCAGGAATTTGCCTGTGAAAGGAGAGGTAAAGTTTACCTTAACAGAAGCTCTTACTTCAGACTGCCAGGGCAGAGAGAGCTTAATGCTGCAGCAGTAGTTGTTTTCCAGGTTACAGCTGACAAAGGAGAGATGGTAAATTAAGTGGAGGCTTAGCTGAACTACTTAGACAGTAGTTAATGTGATCCAGGTATCAGAAGACAATACTAAGCAAAGAGAGGTTGGGGGAGGAGACTTTTATAGGGTTCAGATACAGGATTTAAAGGGATATACATGACAGAACCCCCCCCTGCAAGGAGCTACTCTGGGGCTCAGGGTCTGGGACGATCGGGGTTCCTGCGGTGAAATAAAGAAACCATTCGAGGAGCAGAGAGGTTGGAAGATGGCTCCCAGGAATCCTCCTCATGAGAATAACCCTTCCAATGAATAAGATACTGCAGAGTGTCACCATGATATCTGGAATCCAAAATGGAATGAATTTCATACTCAGGTTCAATGGTATAAGTAGGTGTGAAAGCTGAACCAGTAACTGGAGGCTTGTCAGAAGTATAAGGTTTGAGAAGGGATACATGGAATGAAGGATGTATCGGTAGAGTTTCAGGCAAATCCAAAATTACAGAATTAGGATTAATAATTTTAACAATGGAAAAAGGACCAATATAGAGGGCTCCGAGTTTTCTTGAAGGATACTTGAGTCTTAAATGTTTAGTGGAAAGCCAAACAAAATCACCCACCTGATAAGATGGAGAGACACGCCTTCATAGATCATAATAAACCTTTTGGTGGGCTTGAGCGGTCTTGAGATTGTCTTGAATCACAGTAAAATGTTGAGCTAGTTCATTCAACATGTCATTAACCAATGGGGAAGTACTCTCTTCTCTGGGATATAGATGAAATCGGGGATGAAAACCATAATTAGCGTAGAATGGGGACATCTTAGTTGATGAATTTAATGTATTGTTGAAAGCGAATTCAGCCGTGGGTAAAAGAGAAAACCAATTATCTTGTAGTTGAGTGCAATAGCACCTTAAATACTGTTCGAGAGTCTGATTTGTTCTCTCAGTCTGGCCGTTTGTCTGGGGATGATAGGAAGTGCTGAGCCGAGGTTGAATTTTTAGAATGTGGCAAAGCTGGGTCCAGAACTTGGAGGTAAATTGCGAACCCCTATCTGAAGTGATGGTATCCGGAAGACTATGTAATCTGACAATATGTGTGAGAAAAAGTTGAGCAGTTTCTGAAGCAGTGGGTAGCGAATGTGATGGGAGAAAATGTGCCATCTTTGTAAATAAGTCCACTACATCCATTATACAACTATGGTTGTTTGACGGAGGTAATTCTACAATGAAATCCATTGCAATGTCCTTCCATGGTTTATTTGGTATGGGTAGAGGCATGAGGAAACCATAAGGATGTGCTCTGTCGTTTTTGACTTTGGCACAGGTATCACAGGACTTAATGAAGTTAGTAACATCAGAATTCATAGCAGGCCACCAGAAGTCTCTTCTAAGTAACTCAATTGTTTTATGTATACCAGGATGTCCAGATACAATTGAGTTATGTGTTGAATTGAGTATTTCAGTACGAAGTTGTAAAGGTACATATACCTTTCCTTGGTGATAATATAGGTCATCTTTACCTTTCTCAAGGATGCTAGTAGGCAGATCTTGATCTTGTTGTTGGGCTAGTCTTAACTGAGTTGAAGAATCGATACTTAAAGCGATGAACCTCTCTTGAGGTATTACGGTTGACTCGGGAACAGCAAAGGTGGGTCTTGGATCTTTCCTCGACAGAGAATCGGCCTTTCCGTTTTTACTTCCAGGACGGAATGTGATATTATAATCAAACCTGGAGAAGAACAAATTCCATCTAATCTGGCGTGCAGACAAGGTCTTATTAGTTTTTAGATACTCTAGGTTTTTGTGGTCCGTGTAAATTAGTATAGGATATTTGGTGCCCTCAAGTAGGTGTCTCCAAAATTCTAGTGAGCTCTTAATTGCCAAGAGCTCTTTCTCACCAATTGGATAGTTGACTTCAGAACTGGTCATAATTCTTGAGAAAAATCCAACTGGGTGAAGAGGATCTTTAGGAGACATGCGTTGGGACAAAATAGCTCCCAAGGCATAATCTGACGCGTCCACTTCTAAGACATATTGTAATTGGGGATCAGGAAATTTAAGGATAGGTGCTGTAGTAAAAGCTTTCTTTAATTTATTAAATGCTGTATTAGCCTCTGATGTCCATAAAAATGGAGTATGGGAACCTGTGAGAGCAGTTAAGGGTTTAGCTATTAGAGAGAAATTTTTTATGAATTTTCTATAAAAGTTCGAAAATCCAATAAAACACTGTACATCTTTCTTAGTTTTGGGAATGGGCCATGATGCTATAGCCTCTACCTTTTTATTCTCCATCTGTATGCCCTGAGGAGATATATGGTATCCCAAGAAAGAGATAGTATCAGTATTAAAGATACATTTTTCTGGTTTGGCAAACAATGAGTTTTGTCTCAGTCGCTGTAACACAGTTCTAACATGTGATATGTGTTGGTCTAATGTTTTAGAGTAAATGAGTATGTCATCAAGGTACACAATCATATACACATCCAAGAGGTCACGAAACAAGTCATTGATGAAACTCTGAAATGTCGCTGGGGCATTACATAGCCCAAACGGCATGACCGTATACTCAAACAATCCATATCTTGTTCTAAACGCGGTCAGCCATTCATGTCCAGCTTTTACTCTTATTAAATTGTATGCCCCTCTTAGGTCAAGTTTTGTAAATATCGTAGCTGCCTCATTCCAGAGGGTGTCAGGTGCCCATCTTTTAAAATCTGAAATGTAATCTTCAGCAGGGCGTTTGTTCTGTTTTAGAGCTTTAAGGGCTATCTCAGCGGTGCTCTGTTTGTTCTTGTCTTCATAGAGAAAAGACATTTTATCAAAGAACAACTGAAGTGAATCCAACACTGGATCGTTGGTTTCGAAAAAATTAGTAGCCCAAGTTTTAGGTTCCCCTTTAAGATATGATATCACGGTAAGAACCTTGATACGATCAGTGGGATATGTTTTAGGTTTGAGTGAAAAATATAACAAACAGGAGTTTTTAAACTCCCTGAAAGAGTTCCTATCACCTGTGAACCTTTCAGGGGGACAAACCTGAGGTTCAGGCTGAGTCTCAGATACTGAAGGTCTTTTATCAATATGATCTCTGATTACAGTACGTAAATATTGATTCTCAGATTGGATCTCTCTTATCCCCTGTATTAAGAGATCCATATTCTGAGTGAGAGCATTCACCTTATTTGTAAGGTCTGCTATTTCCATTATAATTCCTTTTATGGCTTAGTATTTTGTAATACCAGGACTCTATTAAGAATTGGGAATTAGGTTCAAGTTCCACTCAGTCTCACAAAATAGCGGAATTAATAAAATAATCCCTGTTCTGCTCATAGACTGAGGGCCCAAAAGGGAATAGCAGCAATGTGTTGCAGAGATTGCAAACTGTCTCTTTAAATATTGGTGCTTTGAGCTGTAACCACTCCAAATAGCAAGGTATAACAAACACTCCCAGTGTAGCAAAGTTATCAACAGACAGAATAAAATAAATCAATCACACTCAATATTGCAGATTATTTGTATTCCAGTTAATATGGATATCAGAAACAATGGTGCAGTCTCTTTATAAACAGATGCAGCAAGTTCAGGATTAATTACAGGAATGTCTAGAGAATGCAGGCAATATATAAATCAAGTCTTGCAAGGCAAATGTGCAGAGTTTTAGAAAACAAGTTTAAAGTAATCTCACCCCAGGAGTTGCAGTTCGTTTGGCAGCTACAGTGTGATGAGAGACAGAGAGAGGTGCTGTGAAATCCGTTTCTGTGTAACAGCTTGCAGACTGAGTCAGGAAGTGCTGGAGAGCAGGAGGAGGTGCCAGTAAGGAAGGTAAGACTTACAATTCCAGCAGGATATCCAGGAATTTGCCTGTGAAAGGAGAGGTAAAGTTTACCTTAACAGAAGCTCTTACTTCAGACTGCCAGGGCAGAGAGAGCTTAATGCTGCAGCAGTAGTTGTTTTCCAGGTTACAGCTGACAAAGGAGAGATGGTAAATTAAGTGGAGGCTTAGCTGAACTACTTAGACAGTAGTTAATGTGATCCAGGTATCAGAAGACAATACTAAGCAAAGAGAGGTTGGGGGAGGAGACTTTTATAGGGTTCAGATACAGGATTTAAAGGGATATACATGACAACCATTGATTCAGCATACAGAGCTGAAGAAGTCGCATGTGAAAACGAGCAAAGGGGATCGCGTCCGATGCAGCAGTCATAAGACCTAGAATTTCCATGCATAAGGCTACCGAAGGGAATGATTGTGACTGAACGTTTTGACAAGCTGAAATCAATTTTAGACGTCTCTTGTCTGTCAAAGACAGAGTCATGGACACTGAATCTATCTGGAAACCCAGAAAGGTTACCCTTGTCTGAGGAGTCAATGAACTTTTTAGTGAATTGATCCTCCAACCATGATCTTGAAGAAACAACACAAGTCGATTCGTATGAGATTCTGCTAAATGTAAAGACTGAGCAAGTACCAAGATATCGTCCAAATAAGGAAATACCTCAATACCCTGTTCTCTGATTACAGACAGAAGGGCACCGAGAACCTTTGTAAAAATTCTTGGAGCTGTAGCTAGGCCAAACGGCAGAGCCACAAACTGGTAATGCTTGTCCAGAAAAGAGAATCTCAGAAACTGATAATGATCTGGATGAATCGGAATATGCAGATATGCATCCTGTAAATCTATTGTGGACATATAATGCCCTTGTTGAACAAAAGGCAAGATAGTCCTTACAGTTACCATTTTGAACGTTGGTATCCTTACATAGCGATTCAATATTTTTAGATCCAGAACTGGTCTGAAGGAATTCTCCTTCTTTGGTACAATGAAGAGATTCGAATAAAACCCCAGTCCCTGTTCCAGAACTGGAACTGGCATAATTACTCCAGCCAACTCTAGATCTGAAACACATTTCAGAAATGCTTGAGCTTTCACTGGATTTACTG
This sequence comes from Bombina bombina, assembly GCF_027579735.1. Classification (NCBI taxonomy): domain Eukaryota; kingdom Metazoa; phylum Chordata; class Amphibia; order Anura; family Bombinatoridae; genus Bombina; species Bombina bombina. The sequence goes on along the minus strand of NC_069504.1, from coordinate 964,721,701 downwards.
GGACACGGGAAAGAAAAAATCTCTTTACAGGAGGTCTTATCTTGAAACCAATTCTGTACCCTTCTGAAACAATGTTCTGAATCCAAAGATTGTGAACAGATTTGATCCAAATGTTTTTGAAAAAACGTAACCTGCCCCCTACCAGCTGAGCTGGAATGAGGGCCGCACCTTCATGTGGACTTAGAAGCTGGCTTTGCTTTTCTACAAGGCTTGGATTTATTCCAGACTGGAGATGGTTTCCAAACTGAAACTGCTCCTGAGGATGAAGGATCAGGCTTTTGTTCTTTGTTGAAACGAAAGGAACGAAAACGATTATTAGCCCTGTTTTTACCCTTAGATTTTTTATCCTGTGGTAAAAAAGTTCCTTTCCCACCAGTAACAGTTGAGATAATAGAATCCAACTGAGAACCAAATAATTTGTTACCCTGGAAAGAAATGGAAAGTAGAGTCGATTTAGAAGACATATCAGCATTCCAAGTTTTAAGCCATAAAGCTCTTCTAGCTAAAATAGCTAGAGACATAAACCTGACATCAACTCTGATAATATCAAAAATGGCATCACAGATAAAATTATTAGCATGTTGAAGAAGAATAATTATATTATGAGAATCATGATCTGTTACTTGTTACGCTAAAGTTTCCAACCAAAAAGTTGAAGCTGCAGCAACATCAGCCAATGATATAGCAGGTCTAAGAAGATTACTTGAACACAGATAAGCTTTTCTTAGAAAGGATTAAATTTTCCTATCTAAAGGATCCTTAAAGGAAGTACCATCTGACGTAGGAATAGTAGTACGTTTAGCAAGGGTAGAAATAGCCCCATCAACCTTAGGGATTTTGTCCCAAAATTCAAATCTGTCAGACGGCACAGGATATAATTGCTTAAAACGTTTAGAAGGAGTAAATGAATTACCCAATTTATCCCATTCTCTGGAAATTACTTCAGAAATAGCACCAGGAACAGGAAAAACTTCTGGAATAACCACAGGAGATTTAAAGACCTTATTTAAACGTTTAGAATTAGTATCAAGAGGACCAGAATCCTCAATTTCTAAAGCAATTAGTACTTCTTTAAGTAAAGAACGAATAAATTCCATTTTAAATAAATATGAAGATTTATCAGCATCAATCTATGAGACAGAATCCTCTGAACCAGAAGAGTCATTAGAATCAGAATGATGATGTTCATTTAAAAATTCATCTGTATAAAGAGAAGTTTTAAAAGATTTTTTATGTTTACTAGAAGGAGGAATAACAGACATAGCCTTCTTGATGGATTCAGAAACAAAATCTCTTATGTTATCAGGAACATTCTGAACATTAGATGTTGATGGAACTGCAACAGGTAATGGTACATTACTAAAGGAAATATTATCTGCATTAACAAGTTTGTCATGACAATTAATACAAACAACAGCTGGAGGAATAGCTACCAAAAGTTTACAGCAGATACACTTAGCTTTGGTAGTTCCAGCACCAGACAGCGATTTTCCTGAAGTATCTTCTGACTCAGATGCAACGTGAGACATCTTGCAATATGTAAGAGAAAAAACAACATATAAAGCAAAATTGATCAAATTCCTTAAATGACAGTTTCAGGAATGGGAAAAAATGCCAATGAACAAGCTTCTAGCAACCAGAAGCAAAGAAAAATGAGACTTAAATAATGTGGAGACAAAAGCGACGCCCATATTTTTTTTAGCGCCAAATAAGACGCCTACATTATTTGGCGCCTAAATGCTTTTTGGCGCCAAAAATGACGCCACGTCCGGAACGCCGACATTTTTGGCGCAAAAGAACGTCAAAAATGACGCAACTTCCGGCGACACGTATGACGCCGGAAACAGAAAATATTTTTTGCGCCAAAAAAGTCTGCGCCAAGAATGACGCAATAAAATGAAGCATTTTCAGCCCCCGCGAGCCTAACAGCCCACAGGGAAAAAAGTCAAATTTTTAAGGTAAGAAAAATAATTGATTCAAGTGCATTATCCCAAATATGAAACTGGCTGTCTGAAAATAAGGAATGTTGAACATCCTGAGTCAAGGCAAATAAATGTTTGAATACATATATTTAGAACTTTATAAACAAAGTGCCCAACCATAGCTTAGAGTGTCACAGAAAATAAGACTTACTTACCCCAGGACACTCATCTACATGTTTGTAGAAAGCCAAACCAGTACTGAAACGAAAATCAGCAGAGGTAATGGTATATATATAAGAGTATATCGTCGATCTGAAAAGGGAGGTAAGAGATGAATCTCTACGACCGATAACAGAGAACCTATGAAATAGACCCCGTAGAAGGAGATCACTGCATTCAAAATAGGCAATACTCTCCTCACATCCCTCTGACATTCACTGCACGCTGAGAGGAAAACCGGGCTCCAACCTGCTGCGGAGCGCATATCAACATAGAATCTAGCACAAACTTACTTCACCACCTCCATAGGAGGCAAAGTTTGTAAAACTGAATTGTGGGTGTGGTGAGGGGTGTATTTATAGGCATTTTAAGGTTTGGGAAACTTTGCCCCTCCTGGTAGGAATGTATATCCCATACGTCACTAGCTCATGGACTCTTGCTAATTACATGAAAGAAATTGTATTTAAATAATTTAATGTATTTTATTTTATTGTAATGTTAGTTTTTAGTGTAAGGTAGCTTAGGTTTATTTTACAGGTACGTTTATATTTATTCTAACTACAGGGAGTGCAGAATTATTAGGCAAGTTGTATTTTTGAGGATTAATTTTATTATTGAACAACAACCATGTTCTCAATGAACCCAAAAAACTCATTAATATCAAAGCTGAATATTTTTGGAAGTAGTTTTTACTTTGTTTTTAGTTTTAGCTATTTTAGGGGGATATCTGTGTGTGCAGGTGACTATTACTGTGCATAATTATTAGGCAACTTAACAAAAAACAAATATATACCCATTTCAATTATTTATTTTTACCAGTGAAACCAATATAACATCTCAACATTCACAAATATACATTTCTGACATTCAAAAACAAAACAAAAACAAATCAGTGACCAATATAGCCACCTTTCTTTGCAAGGACACTCAAAAGCCTGCCATCCATGGATTCTGTCAGTGTTTTGATCTGTTCACCATCAACATTGCGTGCAGCAGCAACCACAGCCTCCCAGACACTGTTCAGAGAGGTGTACTGTTTTCCCTCCTTGTAAATCTCACATTTGATGATGGACCACAGGTTCTCAATGGGGTTCAGATCAGGTGAACAAGGAGGCCATGTCATTAGATTTTCTTCTTTTATACCCTTTCTTGCCAGCCACACTGTGGAGTACTTGGACGCGTGTGATGGAGCATTGTCCTGCATGAAAATCATGTTTTTCTTGAAGGATGCAGACTTCTTCCTATACCACTGCTTGAAGAAGGTGTCTTCCAGAAACTGGCAGTAGGACTGGGAGTTGAGCTTGACTCCATCCTCAACCCGAAAAGGCCCCACAAGCTCATCTTTGATGATACCAGTCCAAACCAGTACTCCACCTCCACCTTGCTGGCGTCTGAGTCGGACTGGAGCTCTCTGCCCTTTACCAATCCAGCCACGGGCCCATCCATATGGCCCATCAAGACTCACTCTCATTTCATCAGTCCATAAAACCTTAGAAAAATCAGTCTTCAGATATTTCTTGGCCCAGTCTTGACGTTTCAGCTTGTGTGTCTTGTTCAGTGTTGGTCGTCTTTCAGCCTTTCTTACCTTGGCCATGTCTCTGAGTATTGCACACCTTGTGCTTTTGGGCACTCCAGTGATGTTGCAGCTCTGAAATATGTCCAAACTGGTGGCAAGAGGCATCTTGGCAGCTGCACGCTTGACTTTTCTCAGTTCATGGGCAGTTATTTTGCGCCTTGGTTTTTCCACACGCTTCTTGCGACCCTGTTGACTATTTTGAATGAAACGCTCGATTGTTCGATGATCACGCTTCAGAAGGTTTGCAATTTTAAGAGTGATGCATCCCTCTGCAATATATCTCACTATTTTTGATTTTTCTGAGCCTGTCAAGACCTTCTTTTGACCCATTTTGCCAAAGGAAAGGAAGTTGCCTAATAATTATGCACACCTGATATAGGGTGTTGATGTCATTAGACCACACCCCTTCTCATTACAGAGATGCACATCACCTAATATGCTTAATTGGTAGTAGGCTTTCGAGCCTATACAGCTTGGAGTAAGACAACATGCATAAAGAGGATGATGTGGTCAAAATACTCATTTGCCTAATAATTCTGCACTCCCTGTAGGTAGTTAGTAAATAGTTAATAACTATTTACTAACTAGTCTACCTAGTTAAAATAAAAACAAACTTACTGTGAAATAAAAATAAAACTTAAGATAGCTACAATATAACTATTAGTTATATTGCAGCTAGCTTAGGTTTTTTTTTACAGGTAATTTTGTATTTAGTTTTAAATAGGAATTATTTAGTTAATAATTGTAAGGTTTATTTAGATTTATTTTAATTATATTTAAGTTAGGGGGTGTTAGGCTTAGGGTTACATAAGGGTTAGGATTAGACTTAGGGTTATGTTAGGGTTAGGATTAGGGGTTAATATATTTATGTAGAGTTAGTGATGTGGGAGGTCAGAGGTTTAGGGGTTAATAATTTATTTTAGTATATTTTGCTGTGGGGATCTTGAGGTTCAGTGGTTAATAGGTTTATTATAGCGGCAGTGTGGGTGGACGGCAGATTAGGGGTTAATAATCTTTAAATAGTGTTTACGATGCAGGAGGGCGGTGGTTTAGGGGTTAATATGTTTATTATAGTGACTATGATGACGGGGAGCGGCTGAATAGGGGTTAATAAAAAATTTAGTAACAGGGATGTCTGGAGCGGCAGATTAGAGGTTAATACTTTTATTTTAGTGTTTGCGATGCAGGAGGGCCTCGGTTTAGGGGTTAATATGTAGTTTATGGGTGTTAGTGTACTTTTTAACAATTTAGTTATGAGTTTTATGGTACAGCTTTGTAACGTAAAACTCATAACTACTGACTTTAGATAGCGGTACGGATCTTGTGGTTATAGAGTGTACCGCTCACTTTTTGGCGTCCCAGGCAAACTCATAATACCAGCGCTATGGGAGTCTGATTGAAAAATGACTTTTTTAAAAGTGCGGTACTGACGTTGCGTGACGACCAAAAAGGTGTGCGGCACACCTATACCTACAAGACTTGTAATAGCGGCGTTAGGGAAAAAGCAGCGTTATGAAGCATAATGATGCTTTTTCACTCATAACGCAAAACTCATAATCTAGCTGACAGTTAGTAGTAGCATTAAAAACTAGACTGCATAAATTAAATATCCATCTATATTTATATAGCTTGAATCAGTACACATTTGTCTGTAATTATGTTGATTGCATTCATGGGGGTGGAACTGCAGGTCAGAAATGGTAAGTACAAAACTATCACAAGTTCTTGATTCACAGGCCAAACTCTCATTAGCCAGTAAAAAGGCAAATGTCACTGGGCAAGAGCAGAACAACATAGAGGATGTTATGGCTCCAGTGCAAGAGAAAGTCTTAGTTGAAATCAGAAGGTCAAACATAGAAATTTTAGGAAGCTAATTATTAAGTACACATTCAGTATTAAAAATATAAGCATAGGCAAAGTCAGAAAAGAGTGACAACTAACTATTTAATGTTCTTGTCAAGAACCATGTTGCATTGCTAATTATCACACAGTTTGACCAAAGCTGCAACCATTTTTAACAAGATGTAAAAATATCCAAGTAAATAGAATATGCGAAAAAAGCCTAGTTTTAAAAATAATGGGATCATATAGAATCAAGGATACCAAATATGGGCTAGTGAAGCAGTAACATTAGGGCACTGCAATATTGAAATATCGCTCCCGTGCAAACTTGCACTCATTTTACAAGTTAAAAGTAGAAGGGTCCAATGGTCAATGGGTTAGCATGACTGAATACCTCTCGTAAAGTGTTAGGGCTAAATAAAAAGTTGCACCAAACAAAGGATAAATACATTAAAATAAATATATGATAATAATTATTATTATAAATATTCAAAGTGATAAATTCTTTACACAACCTTTCATGTTGTATATAAAGCTTGAGCTGGTAATGTGAGTGTGTTTGCACGATTGCATTTCCTTTTAACTTGTAATACGAACGCACTTTACCTCTCAATGCCACCCATAGAAAAAATGAAGAGTGTAAATTACCACAAGTTTGCAAAAAAAAAAATATGTGGCATTTTTAACAGTGAACCTCCTGTAATATGTATTTGTGCATAAAGAACACTGCGACCTAGTTATTGTATGTATGCTCCTCACATTAACAATAGTGCTTTACTCGTAATCTAGCTCAATGTCGGAAGTGTATAGTTGTCAGGATTGAATTGACTAAGTATTCAATATAACCTAAGCAGCCAACCTATTCTAAGTTCAAAAACTAGGTCAGCTAGTGAATGACAGATAATCTTAGTATAGTAAAGAACTAATTAGAAACACACTTATGTGTTAAGAATATCTGTTCCATTACCATATGTTTTACATATTTCCAATATTATCGATTGTGTTTTCTTTAAATAAATATAAAATGAATAGTACAATGTATACCACATTCTCTAGTTCTTTTTTTTCTCTCTCGCTGTATTTTTTTTTTTTAAAAATCATAATAAAATTGTAATGAGGAAATTACTATACTTTAACAAATGAAAATGAAATGAGCTTTGCACACTGATTGTAACCCTTTTTTGAGATTTGCATCAAGGGTTTAGATCAAATGAAAGAGAAATGAAAACATGCAGTGAAATGTATATGGAGCTTAATAATATTAATTAAAATCATAATAATAATTAAAAAAATAATAATAAAAAAATGTTAAACTCCTTGTTTATTTAAAGGGACAGTCAAGTCCAATTTTATTTTTTTTTCTTCATGATTCAAATCTGGCATGTAATTTTAAAAAACTTTCCAATTTACTTTTATCAACATATTGCTTTTTTCTCTTGGTATTCTTAGTTGAAAGCTAAACCTAGGAGGTTCATATGCTATTTTCTTAGACCTTAAAGGCCCCTTCTAATCTAAATGCATTTTGACAGTTGTTCACCACTAGAGGGCGTTAGTTCATGTGTTTCATATAGATAACATTGAGCTCATGCACGTGAATTTACAGAGGAGTGAGCACTGATTGGCTAAAATGCAAGTCTGTCAAAAGAACTGAAATAAGGGGGCAGTCTGCAGAGGCTTAGATACAGGGTAATTACAGAAGTAAAACATGTATTTTTATAACTGTGTTGGTTATGCAAAACTGGGGAATGGGTAATTAAGGGATTATCTATCTTTTAAAACAACAAACATTCTGGTGTTAACTGTCCCTTTAATAACCCATCTGGATGAGGAGCAGCCAAACATAACAAAGACCTAAGCCTGGAGTCTATAAATCTATCTTAAGATCTGTGTAACATACATATTCGACAGCAGTAAGTGACCTTACTGTCAGTTTTAATGACATAACATCAAGAAATTCTAAAAGATCCATAGCAAACTCCACATATATGGGAACTGTATAGTTTGTGATTAAAAAATACTAAACAAAAAGATATATATGAAATTGGTGACTGACAATATCTCACCAATGTCTTTAAAGGGACACTGTACCCAAAAATTTTCTTTCATGATTCAGATAGAGCATGCAATTTTAAGCAACTTTCTAATTTACTCCTATTATCAAATCTTCTTTATTCTCTTGGTATCTTTATTTGAAATGCAAGAATGTAAGTTTAGATGCCGGCCCATTTTTGGTGAACAACCTAGGTTGTCCTTGCTGATTGGTGGATAAATTCATCCACCAATCAAAAACTGCTGTCCAGAGTGCTGAACCAAGAAAAAAGCTGAGATGCCTTCTTTTTCATATAAAGATAGCAAGAGAACAAAGAAAAATTGATAATAGGAGTAAATTAGAAAGTTGCTTAAAATTGCTGCTCTATCTGAATCACAAAAGAAAATTTTTGGGTACATAGTCCCTTTAAGTCAACAACACAAAAATGATAAAAAAAATATCAACTGATAATCAAAGCTAAAAAGTTATTCCTTTTAAAAAGAAAATATCTGCAATCACAGTAGTTTTCTTCCTAGGGTGGAAAGTCAGCTGTTGGTTTTGTAAATAAACACACATACACATAGTAACACACAAACATATTGTTCCCAATCAAGAGTCCCCAGAAAATTTAAAAATAACATAATCATTTATTTGAAGGGGCTTTTAATTTTTCATTAGACAGTTAAAAGGATATACACTTTAACAATAATTGATAGCTATACAGACAGACAGAACAACAAACAGATAGACTGACAATGTAGGCTCATTTATATGGACAAAGTTCACTGCTGCAAACCAGTGGCTGTCAATCATCCCAATCAGATTGGATCGCGATGATTTCACTCCCCCACATTTTAGGTCTTAAAGGGCCATAATACCCAAATGTTTAAACACTTGGGGCGCGATCCGATATAGATCACAGTTTGCGGCGCAAGCGAGGGAACCGGCGTCGCCCGCCGTTTCAGCTCGCAACTCGAGCTATCCCATATAAGTCGCCGTCAGATGCTAACGTGCCGTAAGTCTGACAAACCAGCGATGTCCAGAAATCTGCGCAAGTACAAATTTCTGGCGTCGCCAGTGACTTGCGGCACGTTAGAAACTGCCGGCGCCTATAAAACCTGACTAAAGTCTAAAACACCCGCACTGTCTAACACGCCTCCCTAACATAGCCCGACAAGTCTAACACGCCTCCCTAACAAAGCCTGACACGTCTAACCCTCTATCCGCTATCCCCCCTCACTATCCTAACAATAAAAAAGCTATTAACCCCTAAACCGCCGCTCCCGTACCCCGCCGCCAGCTATATTATATCTATAACCCCCTAAAGTGAGCCCCTAACACCGCCGCCATCTATATTAAAATTATTAACCCCTAATGTAAGCCCCTTACACCGCCGCCATCTCTATTAAAATGATTAACCCCTTATTTAATCTACCTACCCCGCCGCCAGCTATATTATCTATATTAACCCTAAGTATATTATAGTTAATATAGGTATTACATTATATATATTAACTATATTAACCCTAATTATATTAGGGTTAATATAGTTAATATAGTTACTATAGTATTTATATTAACTATATTAACTCTATCTAACCCTAACACCCCTAACTAAATTTATATTAAATTAATCTAATTCATTTATAAACTAAAATATTCCTATTTAAATCTAAATACTTACCTATAAAATAAACCCTAAGATAGCTACAATATAATTAATAATTACATTGTAGCTATGTTAGGGTTAATATTTATTTTACAGGTAAATTGTTACTTATTTTAAGTAGGTATAATAGCTATTAAATAGTTATTAACTATTTAATATCTACCTAGTTAAAATAATTACCCAATTACCTGTAAAATAAATCCTAACCTAAGTTACAAATACACCTACACTATCAATAAATTAAATAAACTACAAACATCTATCTAAAAATACAATTAAATTAACTAAACTAAATTACAAAAAAAACCCCACTAAATTACAAAAAATAAAAAAAGATTACAAGATTTTTAAGCTAATTACACCTATTCTAAGCCTCCTAATAAAATAATAAACCCCCAAAATAAAAAAAATTCCCTGCCCTATTCTAAATTAAACAAATTTCAAAGCTCTTTACCTTACCAGCCCTTAAAAGGGCCTTTTGTGGGGCATGCCCCAAAGAATTCAGCTCTTTTGCATACAAATACAATACCCCCCCCATTACAACCCACCACCCACATACCCCTATTCTAAAACCACCCAAACCCCCCTTAAAAAAGCCTAACACTACCCCCCTGAAGATCTCCCTACCTTGTCTTCACCACACCGGGCCGAACTCCTGATCCGATCCGGGCGATGTCTTCCTCCAAGCGGCAAAGAAGAATTCTTCCTCCGGCGATGTCTTCCTCCAAGCGGCAAAGAAGAATTCTTCCTCCGGCGACGTCTTCCTCCAAGCGGCAGCAAAGTCTTCATTCTTCCGGCGGCATCTTCAATCTTCTTTCTTCGCTCCGCCGCCGCGGAGCATCCATCCCGGACGACTACTGAACTTGGAATGAGGTACCTTTAAATGACATCATCCAAGATGGCGTCCGCCGAATTGCGATTGGCTGATAGGATTCTATCAGCCAATCGGAATTAAGTTAGAAAAATCTGATTGGCTGATTGAATCAGCCAATCAGATTCAAGTTCAATCCGATTGGCTGATCCAATCAGCCAATCAGATTGAGCTCGCATTCTATTGGCTGATCGGAACAGCCAATAGAATGCGAGCTCAATCTGATTGGCTGATTGGATCAGCCAATCGGATTGAACTTGAATCTGATTGGCTGATTCAATCGGAATTCGGCGGACGCCATTTTGGATGACGTCATTTAAAGGTACCTCATTCCAAGTTCAGTAGTCATCCGGGATGGATGCTCCGCGGCGGCGGAGCGAAGAAAGAAGATTGAAGATGCCGCCGGAAGAATGAAGACTTTGCTGCCGCTTGGAGGAAGACGTCGCCGGAGGAAGAATTCTTCTTTGCCGCTTGGAGGAAGACATCGCCGGAGGAAGAATTTTTCTTTGCCGCTTGGAGGAAGACATCGCCCGGATCGGATCAGGAGTTCGGCCCGGTGTGGTGAAGACAAGGTAGGGAGATCTTCAGGGGGGTAGTGTTAGGCTTTTTTAAAGGGGGTTTGGGTGGTTTTAGAATAGGGGTATGTGGGTGGTGGGTTGTAATGGGGGGGGTATTGTATTTGTATGCAAAAGAGCTGAATTCTTTGGGGCATGCCCCACAAAAGGCCCTTTTAAGGGCTGGTAAGGTAAAGAGCTTTGAAATTTGTTTAATTTAGAATAGGGCAGGGAATTTTTTTTATTTTGGGGGTTTATTATTTTATTAGGGGGCTTAGAATAGGTGTAATTAGCTTAAAAATCTTGTAATCTTTTTTTATTTTTTGTAATTTAGTGTTTTTTTTTTGTAATTTAGTTTAGTTAATTTAATTGTATTTTTAGATAGATGTTTGTAGTTTATTTAATTTATTGATAGTGTAGGTGTATTTGTAACTTAGGTTAGGATTTATTTTACAGGTAATTGGGTAATTATTTTAACTAGGTAGATATTAAATAGTTAATAACTATTTAATAGCTATTATACCTACTTAAAATAATTAACAATTTACCTGTAAAATAAATATTAACCCTAACATAGCTACAATGTAATTATTAATTATATTGTAGCTATCTTAGGGTTTATTTTATAGGTAAGTATTTAGATTTAAATAGGAATATTTTAGTTTATAAATGAATTAGATTAATTTAATATAAATTTAGTTAGGGGTGTTAGGGTTAGATAGAGTTAATATAGTTAATATAAATACTATAGTAACTATATTAACTATATTAACCCTAATATAATTAGGGTTAATATAGTTAATATATATAATGTAATACCTATATTAACTATAATATACTTAGGGTTAATATAGATAATATAGCTGGCGGCGGGGTAGGTAGATTAAATAAGGGGTTAATCATTTTAATAGAGATGGTGGCGGTGTAAGGGGCTTACATTAGGGGTTAATAATATTAATATAGCTGGCGGCGGTATAGGGGGATTAGATTAGGGGTTAATAATTTTTATATAGGTGGCGGCGGTGTAAGGGGTCAGATTAGGGGATAGATAAGGTAGATGACAGCGGTGTAAGGGGTTCTAATTAGGGGATAGATAAGGTAGATGGTGGCGGTTTTAGGGGCTCACAGTAGGGGGTTAGTTTATGTAGATGGCGGCGGGGTCCGGGAGCGGCGGTTTAGGGGTTAATAACTTTATTAGGGATTTCGGGGGGGGGGGGTCGCGGTTGACAGGTAGATAGACATTGCGCATGCGTTAGGTGTTAGGTTTATTTTAGCAGATCGCGGTTGACAGGGAGATAGACATTGCGCATGCGTTAGGTGTTAGGTTTATTTTAGCAGCCAGTTTAGGGAGTTACGGGGCTCCAATAGTCAGCGTAAGGCTTCTTACGGCTGCTTTTTGTGGCGAGGTGAAAATGGAGTAAGTTTTCTCCATTTTCGCCACGTAAGTCCTTACGCTGCATATTGGATACCAAACTGCGCGGGTTTGGTATACCTGCCTATGGCCCAAAAAACTACGGGCGACGGCAGAAATATACGCGCGTAACTTCTAGGTTACGCCGTATATGTGATACCAAACCCGCGCAAATATTGGCGTCGCCGGCTTTTGCGGGCGACGATTTTTATCGGATGGACCCCTAGAAAGTGATGCAGTATTGCTGTAAAAAGCTGACTAGAAAATATCACCTGAACATATCTATGTAAAAAAGAAAGATATTTTACCTCAAAATAAAGTTCCTCAGTAGCCACATCCCATTGTAAAGGATTTCTAAGCAGCATATTAGTATGTTTTTAATATTTAAAAAAGCAAGTTCTAATTTTTAGTGTTTATTACTTACTAAGACCCAGATTACAAGTTGTGCGCTAAACCGGTGCATAAATAAGGCCAAAAAATGAGCGGTATCGCACTCTCCATAGTGTTGCCATTATAGGTTATGCCATATGGTGCGTTAAGCTCCATACCACACAAAACCCAAAGCCTGGCTTTAAGTGCAAGTGTACCCCAATATAAAAGGGGTACCTTGCATTTAAGCTTCAGTGTGTGGCGGTCGATCGCATTAAGAGGACGTTCTGCTCTGGATCTTGCCACCTGTCCTGATTTCTGGGGTTAGTGTTAGGTTTTTTTAGTTTTTTTTGGGTGGATTTTTTTTTATATTAGGGCTTTTTTATTTTAATGGGCAGTAAAAGAGCTGAATGCCCTTTTAAGGGCAATGACCATACAAATGCCCCTTTAGGGGCAATGGGTAGCTTAAGGGACACTGAACCCAAATTTTTTCTTTCGTAATTCAGATAGAGCATGAAGTTTTAAGAAACTTTCTAATTTACTCCTATTATCAAATTTTCTTCATTCTCTTGGTTTCTTTATTTGAAATGCAGGAATGTAAGTTTAGATGCCGGCCTATTTTTGGTGAACAACCTGATTTGTTCTTGCTGATTGGTGGATAAATTCATCCACCAATAAAAAAGTGCTGTCCAGAAGTCTGAACCAAAAAAAAGCTTAGATGCATTCCTTTTCAAATAAAGATAGCAAGAGAACAAAGAACATTTGATAATAGGAGTAAATTAGAAAGTTGTTTAAAATTGCATGCTCTATCTATCATGAAATAAAAAATTTGGGTTCAGTGTCCCTTTAGTTTTTTTTTAAATATTTTTTTATTTTGGGGGGTTGGTTGGGTGGTGGGTTTTACTGTTAGGGGGGACTTTGTAATTTTTTAATGTAAAAGAGCTATTTAACTTAGGGCAATGCCCTACAAAATGCCCTTTTAAGTGCTATTGGTAGTTTATTATTAGGTTAGGGTGTGTGTTTATTTTGGTGGGGGCTTTTTTGCTTTTATAAGGCTTTTAGATTAGGTGTAATTTTATTATTTTGAATAATTTTGTTTATTATTTTTGTAATCTTAGTGTTTTTTTATTTTTCATAGTTTTGGTGTTTGTTTTTTTGGTAATGTTAGATTTTTTTTTCTTTTTTCGTAGTGTTAGGGTTTTTGAATCTGTAATTTTTTTTATTTTTTTTTCGTAGTGTTAGGTTATTTTAATCTTGTAATTTGTTTTTTTATTTGTAGTTTATGTTCTTTTCTTAAAATAGTTATGTTAGGTTTATTTATAGTTTAATCTTAGTTTTTTTTTTATTTCACAGGTAAGTTTTTATTTATTTTAAGATAATTATATTGTATATTTAATTTAAAGTTAGAGGGGTGTTAGGTTTAGGGGTTAATAGTTTAATTTAGTAATATGCGATGTGGGGGGCCGGTGGTTTAGGGGTTAATATGTTTAGTTTAGTATTAGAAATGTAGGGAGCTGGTGATTTAGGGGTTAATAACTTTATTATAGTAGTAGCGATGTGGGGGATGGCGGTTTAGGGGTTAATAGGTTTCTTTAGGTCTTAGCAATGCGGGGGCTGGCAGTTTAGGAGTTAATAGGTTTATTACAGTAGTAGAAATGTGGGGGGCTGGCAGTTTAGGGGTTAATAGCTTTATATAGTGTTGGCTATGTGGGTGGGCTGCGGTTTAGGAGTTAATAGGTGTAATGTAGTATTTGCGATGCAGGAGCATGGAGGTTTAAGGATTAATAGGTAGTTTATGGGTGTTAGTGTACTTTGTAACATTTTAGTTATGAGTTTTGTGAAACATTTTTGTTTCACAAAATCCATAACTACTGGTCTCAGATCGCGGAATGGATCACGGCGGTATACAACATAACGCTAGCATTTTAGCTGGACCGCACAACCTTTTATATAGGCACTATGAAAATCCTGCACTCAAAAGTCATTTTTTGAGTACGGAATGGAGAACTGCATTACAGGCTAAAACGCTTTTGGTATAGCTTTACCTCCATGACTTGTAATACGGAAGACCTGCCATTCCATGCGCAATTGGCAATTTTTCAGCTGTATAGCCTTACCGCCCCATACTGCAAAACTTGTAATCTGGGTCTAAGTTACTAAGTAAAAAAAAAAACCACTAGCAGCACATTTCCCTTTACTACAACGTGACTGTGACAAATAATCTCCTGGCAGCAAGCAATTCTTTTAATTTAAATAAAAATAAAAATACATAAAAATAACCCTGACAAGAAGGGCCCTGCCCTCTCCAAGTGCAGCTGCAGCAGACCAATTAATTCACCAGCTACTACAGAATCCACAATACCATCAATGGCAGCCCCACTACAGACACAGCCACAAACGTAACAATGGTGTGATCTAATGCCACTGCCACCAGCACCAGCAGTAGTGCTAGAGATAGAGGTGGATGACTTGTTTTTCAGTGGCTGGGACCAGCAATGTTGGCGGTGGCACCCCACCACTCAGAAAGCCTTCCTTTCTTAAATTTCAGCCACACCCACCAGCTGAGACAAAAACTAGTAATATAAAAACTGGCAGAGCGTTTGGAATGTTTGGGTTATGACTTGCAGCCAGTGTTACATGCAAATTATTTATTACTGAGTCTGACACACTTAAATATATTGCAGAAGCATTACTACTGTGACTAAACCACTGGATGTGTCCATAGCCTCCTCCACTCCCTCCACCCGTGCCTTCAGTGCCACAGTCAGCAACAGTCCCTAGGTGCATTTTTTAGTTTTACCAAAAATGCTGTGCACAAAAATTCGATGTATAAATAAAAAAAATAAAAAAGTTAAAAAGTACATAGAATAACAAAACCAAAGATAATAAAGTTGATTACAGCTTCAAAATTGCCAAAATGTGTACTATAGTTTAAAATGGAAATTTTAGTTAAAACAAAAATTTCGGACGAAATTCGTCTGAAACAAATGTGACCATGAACAAAAAAATTAAATTTATACTTCAACCAAAGCATTTTTACTTAACAACAAACCAATTTCTAACTGTAATTTAACTAGCAAAAAAATTTAGAACTACATTTTAAATATCTTGAGCAGTCTATGATTTGCTCTATACATTTTATGTAGGACAAAATGCTTGATTTAATCAATGGTTGACATCACATCTTAATATTTTCTTTCATCTTGTTCAGGGCTTTTCATCACCTTGATTGCTTGGAATAAATTGTACATCCACCTTAACATTTAATCACCTGTAACTTTACCACCATTCCTGAGGACTATCAGGCACCAAGATTCCTTTCACGGCATTCAAAAGGCAGATCCCAAAAAATCACCCCTTCCTTCAGCATTATCTTTGTTTTTTACAGTTTTATGAAAAATAACCCCATCCTGCCCTTCCATTTGTCTTTTTAGTGACAGTTAAAATATATTCACCCATTTTGCCTGTGTTCAGTTTACAATTTAAACGTTAAGGGACAGTATACACCAATTTTATATAAAGAAGGATATGCACAGATACTGAACTAAAAATTCAGTATCAAAACATTAAAAAACTTAATTAGAAGCTCCCAGTTTAGCACTGTTCATGAGGTAAGGCTGGGACACCTATTGAAAGGGACTAAGAAAGCGGGAAAAGAAGACACTTCCTTTTACCCCCTCCCCTGCATATGAAAAGACCCATTACACAAACAGGAGCAAGCAGGAGTCTGTAGATTTGGGTCTAAATCTAATACGCTGGTGCTTGGTTAGGAGTCTGAAAATGAGAACAATGTTATTAAAAAATAAGGAAAACTATACATTGTTACAAAAACAGTCCCAGATGGGCTATATAAATGAATCATCTACAAAACACTGTGTATAGTTACATGCCAAAATGTAAACTGTGAGGTAAAAAGTTGGTTATTTTTTATAAACCAGCTAGGTTTAGTTTTATAAACTAGGTATAATTATAAAAAATATTTTTTTGCAAGATGCTAGGAATGTAAAGTATCTAACATATATGTGTAACAAACAAGGTCAGAGGAGACGGTCAAGCTATGTGAAACAAGGTCTAAATTTAGAAAAAGAATCATGTGGAAAAGGTTTCCATTTGTCTCTGCAGTTATTATTGCACAATAAATTACCTTATGAAGAATCAAACTCCTTCTAGCACCAGTGAAGCAAGAGCAGAGTTTGTCAATCATTGCTGATTAATCAGTCTGTTGTGAGGGCAGGAAAAGTTAGGAAGCAGCAGTCTGAAGACTTCTGCTTTTTAACTCTCCATTTCAGGCTCACACAAGCTTGTACTGCAAGGGCTCTAAAGTTGCATACAAATAAGGGCCTTTACATTATCTTAGTTTCATTGAGATGAATAGTGAAATAAAATGAATGTTACCAAAGATTTATATATTTTTGAAGAATTTTCAGAAAATATTGAATAGCAGGACTGATGCAAAATGAGTGAGGCAGGCCCAATAGTGGATTATCACCAACTATCTAAATGATGTGGTAAATTTAAATAAAGAGGCTGCTCACAAAGTGTTGCACTTAGGAGCCGAATTACCAAGCTCCAAATGGAGCTTGATGCCCCTGTTTCCACGCGAGCCTTCAGGCTCGGAGGAAACAGCAGTTATGAAGAAGCAGTCTAAAGACCACTGATCCATAACTTGTCTGCCTGCTCTGAGGCTGCGGACATCAATCCGCCCGATCCTATGCGATTGGGCTTATTGACAACCCTGCTAGCGGCCGATTGGCCACAAATATGCAGAGGGCAGCATTGCACAAGCAGTTCACAAGAACTGCTTATGCAATGATAAATGCTGACAGCGTATGCTGTCAGCATTTATCGATGTGCGGCGGACATGATACGCTACATTGTATCATGTCCGCTCGCACTTTCATAAATCGGCCCCTTAGTCTCCAAACTGACTACTCTCTATCTTCTAAGGTTCTCTCTGTTTTATAGCAAGTGCAAGTAAAGAGCTGTTTCCATATGGGTCCCATGTACTAATGGACAAACAAGGTTCCCAAGCAGGAAGGGACTGTATGTCCATTTCCCATAGTTACTATTGCACAAGTATTTCCTTGTGCAGCACCGCCCCATGTCAGTCACACCTTAAATAGAGCTGGCAGAAATGTTAAAAAGCTGTTGTCATATGGAGACGTCTTGTATGCCTGTTATAAAAATCAAAAATTAAATGTAAAGTTAGAAAATACAATGCATTAACATTAACATTTAACATTAGTAAAACCCCTACAATCCTTTAGAAAAGTTAATTTAATAAATGTTTACCATATTTCTCCATCAAAGTCTAGGGGGATCTTTGTAGATATATCATTTGATATGTTTTCTTAAAGGATTGTGATTGACCAGTCAAAACATATTAACTTACCATTACTGCCAAAAGCAAAGTAATTTAACTCTGTTTAACTCTATCTATCTATCTATCTATCTATCTATCTATGTATCTATCGTCTATCTATATATCATCTATCTATCTATCTATCTATCTATCTATCTAGTCTGTCTGTCTATCTTTATGTATTTGTTTTTTTTTTTTAATTTCCCAAATTCCTTGTATTAGGAAGTATGTATACTGTACATGATTCCATAAGACTTTCTCAAACCATTCTTTCAAGTACTGCGAACAAGTTTTCCCCTTATGGGTTCAAAATTGGCCAAAAACATGAGATAACTTATCCTGCTTGTGGGTTGATAGAGGAGTCAGCCAACTAAAAGAGATATGGATGGATATTGTTTTTTCTTGCAGGTGGGAAAGCGGGGTAACTAATGGATGAAACAATGTTTGCTCTGCTAACAGTCATTTCTCTGTTTAGTCATTAAAATAATGGGTTGTTTTGCATTTCAAAATTAGCACAAAGGGCCCCATTTATTAAGCTGTGGGGGCCTCAGCCTTTAAGGTCTCAAGACCAATTAGGATTAGTGACAGCGTTGCAGAAGCAGAGGCTTGTACAATGCTAGATGATGGCAGCGGATGATACCTGCTCACAAAGATGCAGGGCTGATGAGGATTCTGAGGACCTGATATTCAAAAGGTCACCGGCATGGAGAGAAATCATGCAAAATCTTTTGGATTTTTTTTTAGACCTTATATTGTAATTTAGACATCTCTCATTCCCCTCAAGAACCCTGCATAGGGCTAGATTACCGCTCGCTCGTTAACTTTACTAGACTTTTTGCAGGAGTAGGGGTTTTGCTCGTATTAGACGTTGAAAGTAAAAAGTTATCGCAAGAGCGAAAACCTAAAGTGCGCAAAACTTGGAATATCACAACCACTTTAACTTAAACTGAACACAGGCAAAATGGGTGAATATATTATGACTGTAACTATAAAGACAAATGGAAGGGCAGGATGGGGTTATTTTTCATGAAACTGTAAAAAACAAAGAGAATGCTGAAGGAAGGGGTGCTTATTTGCCCTGTTACCACCTCTAGTTAATAAGGGGTACATGGTCAATGACCATGGTCCTCAAACTAGATATATTATGTTTACAAAGGGCAAAGTGGCGATCTACTGCCTGCTCAGAGCCACCATTTTTTATGGCCTCACTGATAGCAAACCTGGGGTTTGCCATCCTTTCCCTAAGAGTAGTAATCATTTTACCTATGTAAAAGATGGGCAAATCAAACTGTATATAACATAGTTGCTTGTTTAAACTTCACTCTATACTTGCCCCCTGCTGACATGTCATTGTGGGTCGTGCTTTGATGATTAATTAAGCGGTAGGGGATGTGACACTAACAGCGGAATGGAGTTTTGGCACTGTGAGGATATCAGTTACACATGTGTATATTTATATAAGGTATCATATGTATGAGAATGGTTTACTGATCTTGGATTCTATGTCAGTCATGCTTTGCATTTGAACAAACTGGTTCAGAAAATTCATGCTTTTTAACTTTTTCTACATTAAATGTTATGTTCTATAAATTCTCCAGTGAGTACCTAATCAGCAAATGACTGTGTGGATTTAATTTTAGAAGCAGCCTGGCAGTTATTTATTTGGATTATGGAGTGAATATCTCATGTATAATTAGACTATGGGGGCCATTTATCAATGTATGACAGACATCGTTGAATGCCGACAGCATACGCTGTCTGAATTTAACATTGCACAAGCAGTTTTGGTGAACTATTTATGGAATGCCGCCCCCCTGCAGATTCACGGCCAATTGGCTGCTAGCAGGGGGTGTCAATCAACCCGATTGTACATGATCAGCGGATTGATGTCCGCAGCCTCGGAGGAGGCATATGAGTTAAGGAGCAGCAGTCTTAAGACTGCTGCTTCTTAACTCCTATTTCCTGCGAGCCTAAACAGATGCATTGGGGCCAATTGACTGCTTGGTAAATTGGTCCCTATATATAAACTGTGACACTAAAACTTTACACTTATTTTGTCAATATTTAAACAGATAATGAAACTATAAAAAATTAATCTGCATGTTATTCTCAGGCTAATCTTTTTTTTGAATGCTTCATTCTGTCTAGCATTTATTTAGGGCTAGATTACGGGCGCATGATAAATAACCGGCCATTACATTGCATTAGTGATCTAAAAATTGCCCCTAAAATACAATGTGGTGTAGCTGTTTAAAATAAAAAATTTGTAGCATTTTTATTAAAAAAAAAAAAAATAACAGCAAGAAGCAGATATTAGGGCATAAATTTAGCGGTTGTGGGCGCTGAAAAGTATCTTTACATTGTGGTCTACGGGGACTGTGTGTTCCCTGTACATATACATATGTATAGCTCCTATTAGCTTTGGCCTTACAAGGTGATAAAACCTGTTAATCCAGAATCACATATTTTAACTTTTGGACATACCAAAGCTCATGGTATTTGTTTTTGGGTGATCTTTGTTTTGTATAATCCAAAAATCCCTCCTATTTTCAATATTAGAAAGTTTGTAATTACAAGCAGGAAGCAGCATAAACATGATTTATTTACTACATATGTAAATACCCACCATAATAGTTGTCATCTATTCTTTTCTACACACACACACACATATACAGTGTATATATATATATATATATATATATATATATAGCATAACAGCCTGGGTGCTCTTTCCTATGTTTGATTTGCAGCATTTGTTTACCTTAAATATACACATAACTAAGAGTAATAGGTCACTTTCAGCCAAATAAACAGACAGGAGTTGGAAATACTTGTAGAAACACAGGCTGAATGGCATTTTTCTGCAAAATTCTTTCCCACGTCAGTCATAAATATTAATATTTTAATACAAAATGTTCATGTACATTTCTGTCACATTCAATTTTATTTTCATTTTCTTTTATAAACCATTTTGGTTAATCCAGCCTGTGCAGTTCTGATTACTCCAATCAGTGAACGCTTTAAAGTGAACCCCTGCAGGCTGTTAATTTGAAATGCTATAATGATCTGTACGCATTGCTACAAGTAAATGTGAAGATTAAATATGAAATTATTTTCATAAAGACCTGCATGGCCTTGTCATCTCTGACTTAATGTCAAGGCCTTAAATTGGATTTTAGACTCTAGATGAGAGGTCTTAACATCTGCAGTGTTATTTTTTTTTTTTTTTAAATATAGGCCAGAAAATTAAAACCACCCATTATACAAAAACAAACAATAAAAAAAATAAACTAATATATTTCTTTAAATTTAGTGCTATTAAAAGCAGTATAACACCAAAATGTAACTGGAAATCATTTTTAACAGTTCATCCATCATTAGACAAGAAATATTTTTTTTTTTAAATGAAGAAATAGTTTCAAAGATTTGCTAATATTTAAAAGTGAATAAATATTTTCTTTAAAAATATCCTCTGAATTTGGGTTAAAGATCCTGACATCTATAAAGTTGGCTTCAAATTAGCAAGAATCACAAAAATTCAGAAAACTAAAGTGGCATCACTCAAGGGTATGTAGCTATGTTTTAATCAGTGGTGTCAAATTCTAGATCACAGAAATAGATTTAAAGACAGACAGAATAAAACTAATCTGCACAATGAAATGTCAGTTATATAAAACGAGGGTTATACTATTCATCTGAAGAGAACATTTACGTTCACTGTGTTTAATATTTTCACATTTAATGAAAGTGTAAGGCATTCAACTGGAAGTCACCCTGAGTGCAAGGCCTTGCCAGTGTTTGAAACAATGTTGATGTATGGTGGGAAAGTATACCTACCTTATATATGTCAAGGAATTCTTCTTCTATTGTTTCTGTTCTAGGTTTTTTCCTCCCTCCATCCCTGATGTCATGCCCTTTGTTTGAAGTTAAAACATTGGGGTCGGCGCAGAGGAACCTTCCTTAGGGTAGATTCCATGACCGGAGCATGTTACAGTCATACCTTTTTCTGTAAGTCATAGCTTTAATTTTTGTCTCCTCTGGGTAGTTGCATGTGTTATAGCTAGCATTACCTTGATCCCTACTGGGTATGGAATTAAGGTTTTTCTATCATCCAGGAAGGAGGTGTCAGGGCCCAATTTTTTTGTGCGGCGCCTGTTGGAACAAGGGTCAAGCTAATGGGAGGGGTAAGATGCAGAAAGTCAGATCCAGTTGCGCTTCTCCCCACGGGCGTACTGGCCCTTGACTCTTAAGGTGGTCAATACTTCCTGATTGTAGGCGCTGTCCTGCTTTGCTTCAGTTTGTTATATTGGAATGCATTCGATGCTGCTTTCTATGCCCATAGTTTCTGGCTCAATGGAAACATAAGTTAAGAAGCAGAGGTCGCAAGACCGCTGCTCCTTAACTTGTCCCGATTGGCTGTGAATATGCAGGGGGAGTATTGCACAAGCATTTCACAAGAAATGCTTGTGCAATGTTAAATGCCGACATGATGCTCCTTCATTTATATGATCATATTTGAGCACAATTGTCAATCAAATTTAACGATTTTGTTTTGAAAATGTAGAAAGAAGCCATGCTCCTCTGACACAAATTTGTGAAAATAGTAATAAAGTGTGACACACTGCTAGATACAATAACGATCACAAGATTCCTTTTAATATTCCTCTGAGCTTTTAGCTCACCTTTACTCCCAGATTCAGCAAGAAAGTTGGTTAAACATCTGAATGGCTAATAGCTGGAAGCAGGGTGCGCTATCCATATTGTGACTCTGCGCTAAGAATAGAGCAAATTCTGATTTTACAAGTCCATGGTGAAACAGAAAGTTATCTCAGCTAACATTTCTAGCGCAACACCGCCCCCTGCAGACTCGCGGCCAATAGGCCGCCAGCAGGGGGGGTGTCAATCAACTCGATCGTACTCGATCGGGTTGATTTCCGGCGATGTGTGTCCGCCTGCTCAGAGCAGGCAGACAGGGTTATGGAGCAGCAGTCTTTGTGACCGCTGCTTCATAACTGCTGTTTCTGGCGAGCCTGCAGGCTCGCCAGAAACACGGGGCATCAAGCTCCATTCGGAGCTTGATAAATATGCCCCAAAGCAGCAAGGCAGCAGGGTCGTAAATTACAGTTTAAAAAAGTTTAAATCCTTTAAAAAAAGTGTTTGGCAGAGAAACTCGTAGTCACTATCTTGTGTACAGTTCACGCCAAAATGGAAATGAGCCTTTAACAAACAATAGAAATAAATCTTGTTTAAAACAATCCTTGAGAAGTTTGCAAAGTGACCATAAAGCAATAGAAAAGAGTAGACAGTTTGCCCATCTTAACAACCTAAAATATACAATTAGATGGATTAGCAGTGGTGCAGATTGAAAAAAAATTGCAGTAGTTCACATTAAAATTAATGAATAAGGGCTAGATTACAAGATTACTTCGCTAGACGTAAACTTTTTGCACACGTCGGTAGCATGCTTATTAGTAGCTGAAATTAAGACGTTAAAAACCTATCGCTTGCGTGCTGAACACCTATTGCTCGCTTGCTAACCCAACAGGAGTTATTCATATTTCACATTCCAATGTTCTTCACTTACAGAACAATGTACTTTTTATTGTAAATACATATTTCTATATATACTTATACCAGTATATTTTTACCTATAGATATATAGGTATATATACTTATTTTACATTAATATTATTATATATCTATATATATATATATATATATATATATATATACTGTATATATATATATATATATATATATATATAGCAACAAAGAAACTTGCACTCACTGGACTTTTTATCAAATCTTTACTTGGCAAAAAAATAGTGACATTTCGAGGACAGTGTGTACCCTTCCTCAGACAGTGATTGCATCAAACAATAGTGAATGTATGCATACAAACAAACAAACCCCTCCCCCCAATTAGCACAAAAAAAATGCCAAAACATGTTGCTATGGTGACCTATGAGTCACAAAGTAAACACTGTAGTGTTAATCTGGTACTTAAAGTGTAATATGAGCCATCACGGCTCTTAAACAAATTGTGACTGTGCAAATATGACATTAAAAAACTTGTAGTAGAACTGGACCCCAATGTGGAACATACATACCACAGCTAAAAGAAATCCATCAAATACACTTAATAAATAAAATACTTCTCATTTCAAAAAGATTGTCACACCAAGCGTGCATTGAATTGGACTAACAGGGACAGATGCCAACATACCAGACAGAAGATCAGAGACACTGATCGCTGTAAACCGCATCACAGCACCTGTACACAACGCTGGGAAGGAAGAGAAACCCGGAACTGCACCGGCCGCTCACGTGGGGGGCGATGCGCCAATCACCAGAGTTGTGGGCTGTTGCCATGGTGATGGATCACAAAGAATCTGCAGCGGGAGGAAACAACAAATAAAAATAAGCAGCAGTGATCAATGATAGTGGTGGGGACATAGAATACCTACATTGCCTAAATACAGATTCCACAAAATACTATTGGTTATTATACGATACTAACAAGTATATATACTATACCACTTTAAACCTTTGTCCATAGTCAGCGCCGCAACACCAGCTACACCAGCGCAATCACATGGGGGTTATGCACCAATAGCATAAACTGTATACATCACCATAGAAATATATATATATATTTATATATTTATTTATTTATTTATTTATAAAATATTTTACAAGGAAGGATACATTGAGATTTCTCTTGTTTTCAAGTATGTCCTGGGTCCACAAAACATTGCATTGATACAATAGGGTACTATAAAATTTAAAAACCATAATAATACACAATATATACAAAATTTAACATAGAACAGGTAGGAAATATATATATATACATATTTATTAATACAAATTGCATTATTTTCTATTTGAAAATTCTAATTAATCCCTAGAAGATATCTATATGTTTTACAGTATGTATATTTAAAAAAAATATTAGTATGTTTTAATATTATATATATATATATATATATATATATATATATATATATATATATATATATATATATATATATATTTGCAATAAAAAGTACATTGTTCTGTAAGTGCTGATATTGTTTATATGAGTGTACTATTTAAGTGGAATTATGTTGTTTTTAGTGCAATTTGTTTTTTTCCAACTACACTTTAACCAAGCCTTTAAGTCAAGCTAAACAGACAAGCATTACTTTCAACTCGTAATACGCATGCTATTTCTGTTGCACGCAAAAAGCTGAATCTAGCCCTGAATGATCTATTTTAAAAAAAAACCTTATTAATAATGCTAGTATTGTTTGTGACAAACATGGCAGTTTTACTGACAATCAAATATAAAAAAAACGAAATATTAAATCACACAATTTGTAGATTATATTGTCCTGAAGTATCTACAGAAGTCCATCCTGCCAAGATACACATGGCATTTATATGGATACTGAGTGTTCAGAATATATTGTGATATCCGCATATAAGTATGTTCTTTGAAGAGTGAACAAAGGGGTTACATGAATAGAATTTTTGGCAACCTTAATAAGTGTGAATGAGATATTTTAAGGATTAATTTCAGGAGATCAACAAATTTCTACTTTAAAAGAGGTGCTTAACACGTGATGTCTTTTTCGGTAGCTTTTTGGTTGAAAACGTGTTTGTCGTACTCAACTCGGCTCCTGATTAGGCTGCAAACCAAAATGCGCTTTTGGGAGCAAATTGTCGATAGTTTGTGATCAAGTCCTATATTCTGAAATAAAAACATAGAAGATGAATGGAAACTATTTAAAGCCTTGTTGAATAACTATACATCTCAACACATACTATGTAGAGCTAACTCTAAACTAAATACATCCAAATCTATGTGGGTTAATAAATAAAAATGTGTTAAGAGTAATAAGATAAAAAAACTAAATACAACACATTTAAATTAGGCAAGGAGCATGGTACTAATTCATTCTTCTAAGTATATAAGGTATACAGCAAAGCATGCAAGAGTACAGTCAATTTAGCTAAAATAGAAAAATGCTAAAATTAAAAATGAATTATAAAGGATTTCAAGACAAAATGTAAAAAAATATTTTCAAGTATAAATGGTTAATATTCAATGACTCAATGTTGTAGATTCAGTAAAATCAGTTGGAAAAAAAGCCACAGCTAGAAATTGTGGAATTCATAAATATTTGTACCAAAACAATTTTTACATCTGCTGGTTGCAAATCACTCTTAATTAGAATCAATGTTACTGTTGCACTTCTGATTAATAAACTCCACAGTGCGATCGGGGTTGGGTGAAATTAGGGTGCTTTATTATGAACTGCAATAAAATGGAGGACACTCATCACTGAGGGAACAAGTGTGTAACTGAAAGAAGGTTCCCCTCAGAAACAAGTAACTAAGTTTCCCTTCCCTGCAGCAGGTGCTCTGGTAAATGTGTCCTCTCTCTACAAACAGGAGTTTAGCTTAGAGTGTCAATGTGTCCTCACTAAGAGAGCCTTAACATGTTATTAGAATATTATTTTGGGGGTATCTATTTTTACATTCTTTACATTACATCTATCAATTTATCTCCTATCTATCTATCTATCTATCTATCTATCTATCTATCTATCTATCTATCATCTGTCTGTCTATCTATCTTTTAACCATTCACGTTTTGGAGCAAAGAATGAGTTCCACTGTGAAAAACACAGGCAACACAAAAAATATCTCCAAAACTTTAATAAACAAATTTAAGGAAAAAAAAAGAAAAGAAAATGAGACAACTTTGTCAGATTTGAAATAGCAAGAAACTTATTTGCGTATTTAAAAAGGACAATAAAGTCTATGAATTTTCCATTTTTTGTTTAAATGTAGGAGGAAAATCCACATCTCTAGAATACCACTGAGGGGCATATTTATCAAGCTCCATTCAGAGCTTGATGCCTCATGTTTCTGGCGAGCATTCAGGCTCAGCGGAAACACAAGTTCTGAAGCAGCGGTCTAAAGACCGCTGCTCCATAACTTTTCTGCCTGCTCTGAGGCGGCGGATAGAAATCAACAGAAATCAACGTGATCCAATCAGGTTGATTGACACCCCCCTGATAGTGGTCGATTGTCCGCAAATCTGCAGGGGGCGGTATTGCACCAGCAGGTTACAAGAACTGCTGGTGCAATGATAAATGCCGAGAGCATATGCTGTCGGCATTTATCGATGTGCAGCGGACATGATCCGCTATATCGGATCATGTCCGCTTGCACAATGATAATTCGGCCCCTGAATGTCCACAGGAAGTCTTTTGACAAATTAGATTAATTTACTAAAACAACTTTACTTTAAATTTACTTTACCTTTAAAGGGGCTTGAAACCCAGGCCTATGTATTAACCACAAATACGCCGGAATTCTGCAGCATAATTGTGGCAAGCTTAATTCGACCTATTTATCAAAGCCTACAGACTGGTAAAAGATGAAATGTGTGATGTAACATACGATCCGCCGGTATCAATCCGACACAGATCGATGCTTACGTCATTACAGATGTTCCGAATACAAATTCGGCACTATCTGACACCTTTTGCCATTTATCAAATTTCTAACAGGTACGCTCGCCACTATTCCGGACCAGCGTACCTGGTTTTCAATCTGCCACCCTGGATGCCATAGGAATCAATGGGAATCTGAAAGCAGCAAAATCTTATGTTCGATGCTGCCAGATATCCCATTGATTTCTATGGTAGAAAACCAGTAACATTTACACCTAACACCCTAACATAAGTCCCAAGTCTAAACACCCTTAATCTGCCACCCCGACATCGCTGTAACCTAAATAAAATGTATTAACCCCTATTCTGCCACTCCCTGACCCCACCCCAACTAAATAAAAGTATTAACCCCTATCCTGCCGCTCCCGGACCCCGCCGCAACTGTAATAAAATTATTAACCTCTAAAACCCTGGCCTCCCACATCACTACCATTAACTAAACCTATTAACCCCGCCCTAAACCACCAGCCCCCCACATCTCCATAAACTAAATTAATCTATTAACCTCTAAACCTAACAACCCGCTAACTGTACATTAAAATTGCCTCATCCCTATCTCATTTAAACTTACCTTTAGAATTAAAATAAATTATATTAAACTATTAATTAACCTACCCTAACTATTATCCTACAATTAAATTAAACTATATTAAACTATTAATTAACCTACCCTAATTATTATACTAAAATGACATTGAACTATATTAAACTATTAATTAACCTACCCTAACTATTATACTAAAAATACATTAAACTACCAATTAAATTAGCTATCTTACATATTTCAAAACCTAACCCTACTCAAATTATTTAAATATACAATTAAAAAAAAAAAAATTACAAAAAATAAAAAACACTAAGTTACAAAAAAAAAAACCACAGTATCAAAAATAAAAAAATAATTACACCTAATCTAATAGCCCTATCAAAATAAAAAAGCCCCCCCAAAATAAAAAAAAACCCCTAGCCTACAATAAACTACCAATGCCCCTTAAAAGGGCCTTTTGTGGGGCATTGCCCCAAAGAAATATGCTCTTTTACCTGTTAAAAAAAATACAAACACCCCCCCAACAGTAAAACCCACTACCCACACAACCAACACCCCCAAATAAAAAATCTAAAAAAACCTAACCTCCCCATTGCCCTGAAAAGGACATTTGTATTGGCATTGCCCTTAAAAGGGCATTTAGCACTTTTACTGCCCAAAGTCGCTAACCTAAAAATAAATCCCACCCAATGAACCCTTAAAAAACCTAACACTAACCCCCTAAATTTAACACTAACTTTAATTAATAGCTTAATATAGTTTAACTTAATTGTAGGATAATAGTTAAGGTAGGTTAATTAATAGTTTAATATAGTTTATTTTAATTCTAAAGGTAAGTTTAAATTTATTATAAGATAGAGATGAGGTAATTTTAATGTAAAGTTAGCGGGTTGTTAGGTTTAGGGGTTAATAGCTTAATTTAGTTTATGGTGAAGTGGGGGGCTGGCGATTTAGGGGCTAATAGGTTTAGTAAGTGTTAGTGATGTGGGAGGCCAGGGGTTTAATACATTTATTTAGTGGCGGTGGGGTCCGGGAGCCGCGGGATAGGGGTTAATACATTTATTTAGTTGCAGCGGGTTTCGGGAGCGGCGGGATAGGGGTTAATACATTTATTTAGTTGTGGCGGGGTCCGGGAGTGGCGGGATAGGGGTTAAACATTTTAGTATAGTGGCGGTGTTTAGTGACAGGATATAAATAAAGTTGGGAAACGCCGAAAAGCAGCGAGATTGATGACTGCTAGTTAACAACACTCCGCTGCTCATCGCCCCATACTTGGTGCGAGGCTTTTTGACTGCTTTTTTTATAATTATGGAGATCGTATTCAGGTACGCGGCCGTGATGTTAGGCGATGTTAGGTGAGCGTATTGGTGCCGGCGAATGCAGCATAGTTGACCGCTTGATAAATAGGCCTCATAGTAAACAATGTTTAAAAAAAGTTCCCAATTTACTTTTGTTATCAAATTTGCTTTGTACTTATGGTATTCTTAGTTGAATAGCATACCTAGGTCGGTAGTGACCACTTGTCTTGGGCACTGCATGGCTAGTACTCTTGAAAGTGTATAACAATGTTAAAAATATTCTTGCCAAACAAGTGCTCCTAACACGTGCATGTTCCTAAACCTACCTACTGAGTTTTCAACAAAGTTTACTAAAAGAACAAAGTAGATTTGAAAATAGAAGTAAATTGAAAGCTTTTTTTAAACAAAAATTGTATGTTCTATCTGAATCATGAAAAGAAAAAAATAGGGTTTATGTCCTTTTAAATAAAAAAAACATGTTTACACTGTTTAATACATTTTACAGTTGTAGTTAGTGTTTTCTGTGTTAACTTTCTAGCGGTTTACATTAATTGTGTGAGATATTATGTACTGGGAATATTACACAACTATAGCTAGCAAAAAGTTATTGTTCAATAAATAGGTTGAACTTGATAGGCCTTTGGTTTCTTTTAACATTATCTACTATGTTCTTATGTTACGGCCTATTAATATGTTATGGGAGAGGCTCAATAAGATATTAACTGGGGTGAACTTTATGATAACCTAGAAAAAGTGAGAAAGGCTACCCTTTCTGCATCCTTACAGAGACACAAATTAATATTTTACATAAACTTTATCTTACAATTTGAGGAATATCAAGGTAGGCATTGTTGGTGCCCCATACTTATTTCATTATTTTTTGAGCTGTCCTTCAATGCACCAATTTTGGAATAAACATCAATATTGGACTAACAAAAAGATTAAGATACATATTAACATACATCCTAGACATATATTGTTTTTTCATTGAGAGACTAAATAAAGTCACTACAACTGAAAACTAAGTTGAATAATTTTAATTGCAAGGAATTGCATTCTAAAGTACTGGATAAGGAAAACAGATCATTCCTTTGCTAAATTTAAATAAGCACTTAAAGTACAAATGTTTATCGAACAATTAAATGCATAAATGGACGTATAGAATAGACTAGTGACATTCCTTTGTATGGCATTGGTGGGGAATGGTTACACATTTATGGTGTTACATGACCAGTAAGATGACTTGTTGATGTGTGTAGAGGGAATAGGAGGAGAGAGGAATTGAGATTTTTTTTTCTGCCCCTACCTCTATGGTTTGCCCCCAGGACTCATCATCATAGGTACTATAAAAATAATTAAAGGGACACTGAACCCAAATTTTTTCTTTCATGATTAAGATAGAACATGCAATTTTAAGCAACTTTCCAATTTACTCCTTTTATCATTTTTTTTCGTTCTCTTGCTATCTTTATTTGAAAAAGAAATTCCAGAACCTTGGACAGCACTTGTTTATTGGTGGATGAATGTATCCACCAATCAACAAGAACAACCCTGTTTGTTCACCAAAATGGGCCGGTATCTAAACTTACATTCTTGCTTTTCAAATAAAGATACCAAGAGAATGAAGAACATTTGCTAATAGGAGTAAATTAGAAAGTTGCTAAAAATTGCATGCTCTATCTGAGTCACACAAGAAAAATTTGGGTTCAGTGTCCCTTTAAGTTAAGGTCACAATCTAGACTTATTACACAGGATTTTTTTATTATAATACTTTTAAGGTCTTTTGATTATTGGTTATTACTACAGTTTATTAAGCCTTTTAAACAGTAGGTATGTAGAATATATGATGATGTAAAATGCCTACTACATATGACTTATATATGTACTATTTATAAATAACTGTACAAAAATTATGTATGTCAAATTATACTATCCTTTGTATGTGATTATTTTCCAATAAAAAAAAAATAAAAAAAATGTTTATTTTCAAACAATGACAAAATTGCAATTCCAGAACCTTGGACAGCACTTGTTTATTGGTGGATGAATATATCCACCAATCAACAAGAACAACCCTGTTTGTTCACCAAAATGGGCCGGTATCTAAACTTACATTCTTGCTTTTCAAATAAAGATACCAAGAGAATGAAGAACATTTGCTAATAGGAGTAAATTAGAAAGTTGCTAAAAATTGCATGCTCTATCTGAGTCACACAAGAAAAATTTGGGTTCAGTGTCCCTTTAAGTTAAGGTCACAATCTAGACTTATTACACAGGATTTTTTTATTATAATACTTTTAAGGTCTTTTGATTATTGGTTATTACTACAGTTTAATAAGCCTTTTAAACAGTAGGTATGTAGAATATATGATGATGTAAAATGCCTACTACATATGACTTATATATGTACTATTTATAAATAACTGTACAAAAATTATGTATGTCAAATTATACTATCCACTGTATGTGATTATTTTCCAATAAAAAAAAATTAAAAAAAATGTTTATTTTCAAACAATGACAAAATTGCATTTCCCAAATAATATATTTTGTTTAAGATGTAAATCTTTAATACTACTTGAAAAGCACTTGTAATAGAGAGACTGAAGAGCATAAATGTTTCATTTATATTCCAACCCACACCCAGATAGCATCTTGGTCAGCTTGCAAACTCTGTGAGACATATTTTACCTGACAGAGGGCTAGATTACAATTGGATCTGTCATTTCTATGCTTGTTGGGTTGCAGGCATGTTAAAGGTTGAATGCAAAATCTTGCATGCAATGAACTCCAACGCGCACCAAAGGTTGACTTACGAGTTTGAGATAAAGCATTCTCCCCACTAAAACCTAAACCCCCATCGCAAAACCCCCACTAAACTTGGTAACCCCTAAACAGCGACAACCTCCCTTTCAACTAGCCCCCCACTTTAATAATGCCTAAAATGACACAGCCACTATTGCATTAAACCCCTTACTCTATTAACCCCTAAACTGCCAGAACCCCCATCGCAATAAACGTCCTACTCTATTAACCCCTAAACCACCGTAACTCACATCATAATAAACACTCTACTCTATTTAACACCTAAACCGCCACAAACCCCGTTGCAATAATCCCCCTACTCTATAAACCCTTCAAGACCCCTAACCTAAGTTATAAAAATTAAAAAACACTACCAGTTAAAAAAAAAATAAAAAAAAAATACAAAAACAGTATAAGTTAAAGCCCCCCCAAAGAATTATACAAAAAAAAGCCCTATACTAAAACTAGCGTAACCTAAAAAATAAAAAAGCCCTCCTAAAAAAAACTATCCTAAAAGTAAAGTAAACCCCCCAAAAAAACTTTCCTAATGCAAAGAACCCTCAATAATAAAACAAAACCCCTATACTATAGATAAACCCTCCCCAAAAAGCAAGGCTAGAACCCCAAGAATCTGGTTCTTAATGGGGCACAGTAAAGGGTCTACAGCTGCAGGGAGTCCATGGTGGTGATTATCCTCTTCTCCATGGGGATGCTGGTACTCTTCTCCATGGTCACAGTAGTCCTCTTCTCCATAAGTGTTCTTCTCCGGCAGTTTTCTGGGACAGTCCTCTCTGGCATCTTCTTCTTTCCTTTCACTGACCCTTCTTCATGCTGTCCCCACAGCACACTGAAGTTTGAATTGAGGTTTTCCCCTTTTATAGGGATGTCCTTGTGTTTCTATTGGCCAATTTTCTGATTCAAATCAGCCAGCAGAAAAAACTTGATCCAAAAAGATTGCCATTTTTGTATTTCAGTACTTTTTATTTGGCAATTTCGACAATTTGTAAACATTTTTTCTTAGCATTATAATACCAAAGCCTTGTAGCAATGTTAAATAGGATTTAGATTTAGGTTACTTCCATTTATTTATTTACTTCAGGACCCTAGTGGGAAATGCTTTTTTAATTAGTATCATCCATCCATAATATACAATGCAGGGCTGTCCTTCTCTAAACTAGTCCATATGAGATAATCTGTAATTTTTCTGTCTCAAAAAGGGAGCAAAGATATTTAACAAACCAACTAAAAGTATTGGAACAAATGCAATTTCCTGCATGCATTCAACTTTTCAATTGCTTTGGTCAGTTTAGTAAAATCATTTCTGTGAAAGTGTTTCCTGTTTATCGTCAGATAATTAGAGTATTCTGGCATCTTTAAGTTCTGTGCAGGTAATTTATTACAGCTCTGAGTAGTAATATGTTCCATGTAGGTGACATTGACATTGCAAAACCTATGATAATTTTAAATACATTACATAATACTCCTCTGCTTCCTACATGATTGATTTTTTTATTAATCAATGTTGTCAAAATGAAATAATATTTTAATTAACAATTAGTGTTATCCAGAGTTGCTATGAGCTATGAGGGTCATGAATGATAAAAATATGTTTGACCCACATAAAATTTGTCAAATATTTTCCTCTGCAAATCACAAAATTAAAGGGGCATTTTAGTGTAAAATAAAATGTTCAATTTTAATATTAAATAAAAAAAACTCTACAAAAACAGTAAAATCAAGTTATGCCACCATGCCACATCAGGTGAAGATACTGTCAATGAGCAAATGAAAAGCATTCATTCATTTGTTTCATTTATATGTTGTATTCATATCAGGATAATACGCATGATAGATCTTTGTATAAACCAATTGTACATATTTCTACAGAAAGTACAAATTGCCAGTGTTTCCCACTGAAGCAGAGGATTCTGGGTACTGATATGCAAATGATGTGTATAAGGCCTCATCTTTTTTGCTAGAAAAATCTTTTTAATGCTGTTCTAGATAGGTGATATGATAGCAACTTTCAAGTACATTAAAGGGTTTAGTAAAACTGAGGCTGTGGGTATTTTACATAAAATGGAAAATTCAAGAACAAGGGGTCATGAGCTCAAGCTAAAGGGTAGTAGATTCAGAAGTAATTTGAGGAAGCACTTCTTTACAGAAAGAGTGATTGATTTATGGAATAAACTTCCTCAAGAGGTAGTAGCAACAAACACTGTGGGGGACTTTAAAAATGCATGGGACAAGCATAGGGCTATCCTACGAACTAGATAAGTTTATACTGTTAGGTAAGGTCGGGCAGACTTGCTGGGCCTATGGCTCTTATCTGCCGTCAATATCTATGTTTCTATAGCTTATTTAGCATAGCAGGGATTGAAGAGAACAGCAATAGGCAACAGGTGTGGATAGCTGTTTTAGACTTATTGGGTCTAATTAGCACATGATGATTCTGGTATAGGGCATCCAAACTATTCTCAGTTATGGTGAGTAAAGAAACTGATGGGAAAAAAAAAAAAAATCTCCACTGTGAGTTTAGTGACACACAACAGAGCCTTGAGTAACCCATTGGCGCATCTTTCCACAGAAAGCCTGGACTGTCAGTAAGTTCTACTGGAGCAAATGACTCTGGGTACAGATATGTGAATTAGATACACAATGCACAAAGTCTCAGTTATTTTACTTTAATAAAATGTCATTTTTTGCCTTTCCATTGCCAAGCATTTTCAAATAACAAATCATCAATGTTTGTACTGCTTACATGAATGCTAACATAAATGAGACAGAGCTGTGCTTATTGTGATTGTAAGGTATGAACAATAATTTAAATATTGAATTAAAATCACACACACAATATATTGGCATGCAAATACAAATAATGCTTGCTTAGCAGTAGCGCTGTAGGTTGCAGAAAGTCCAGCTACAGTACACTTCTGTGATCATAACGTGTTCCTGAAGCTCATCATGATCACAATAGTCTGTCTGGACTATCTGCCACCTACAATGCTACTGCTAAGCTGCTTTCAGTTGTGAAAGTGTTCTTTCTATTTTAATGCAAAAGTATTTTATGTTTTAATGTCTATATAACAATGGGAGCTGCCATGTTGTAACTTAGTTTACTTTCTCTGCTGGGACCAATCAGGGACAGTTATAAATAGGACACTAGAGTGTGCAGCCAATGGCTGTGTGGAATATAACAGTGTTCTGCATTTCCATTTCTAACTGCAACTGAAATGCTCAAAATGTCAGAATGGAATTACAGGAAATAATGAAAGTATATTGTAATTTTTTTTCTTATATATATGATTTATAGTTTTATATTACCATCTCCAAGTGTTTAATGTCCCTTTTAAACCACTAGAAAGTGCTGTTTTTTATGTATGTGTGAAAGCATACAACTGAAAGTATTAAATCTGCAAAATCAGTGTAACCATATTCATCAAGTATTCAATATTGGTTTACTTCATCAGCTTCACAAAAAGAAAAAAAAATGCTGATTTGTAGAAGACATTATATAAGTTTTAATCACCTCTGTAAAAGTACATTTATGTAAGAACAGTTATAATATTACTGAAGTAACACTAGGTTTGCCAGGTGTCCGGTATTTAACCGGACAGTCTAGTATTTTGGCAAGCTGTCCAGTAAAGTCTTCACAAAAATACTTGACAATTAAATCTCCAGTTTTTTTAAAATTCTTAATTTTAGATAAATATATAAAGCCTCCTATGTCTAAATGCATTACAAATATGGAGCAGGAATAAGTGAGGAGCAGTCAAGGGGGTCATATTACTTCTGTTTGCATAGGTAACTCTCAACCAAAGAGGTAAAATCATTGGTTTGTATGACTGCTCAGTTGCGAAAAATATACAATATCATGGTATGTAGATAGGGGCTAAGGTAGAGCTTGGGGGTGACATTGAGTGACTCCTCTTACCATTGTGACTAATAACATACGGCTAGATTACGAGTTGTGCGTTAGGGTTAAGAAGCAGCGTTGAGAAGTCAAAAAGCTGCTTTTTAACGCCTGCTGGTATTACGAGTCTTGAAATGACAGGCTCACCGCTCACTTTTTTGGCAAGACTCAGAAATACCGCAAATCCACTTACGTCAATTGTGTATCCTATATTTTCAATGGGACTTGCATAACGCCGGTATTACGAGTCTGACCAAAAGTGAGCAGTACACCCTCTCCTGTCAAGACTGGTACCGCATTTAAAAGTCAGTAGTTAAGAGTTTTACACTACAACGCCGTAGCATAAAACTCTTAACTTAAGTGCTAAAAAGTACACTAACACCCATAAAAAACGTATTAACCCCTAAACCGAGGCCCCCCCACATCGCAAACACTAAAATAATTTTTTTAACCCCTAATCTGCTGAACCGGACAATGGCGCCACTATAATAAATATATTAACCCCTAAACCGCGCACTCCCGCATCGCAAACAATATTTAAATATTATTAACCCCTAATCTGCCGGCCCTAACATCGCCAACACCTACCTACATTTATTAACCCCTAATCTGCCGACCCCAATGTCGCCGCCACTATATTATATGTATTAAGCCCTAAATCTAAGTCTAACCCTAACCCCCCTAACAAATATAATTACAATAAATTTAAATAAAATTACTATAATTAGCTAAATTATTTCCTATTTAAAACTAAATACTTACCTTTAAAATAAACCCTAAGCTAGCTACAATATAACTGATAGTTACATTGTAGCTAGCTTAGGGTTTATTTTTATTTTACAGGCAACTTTGTATTTATTTTAACTAGATACAATAGTTATTAAATAGTTATTAAATATTTAATAACTACCTAGTTAAAATAAAGACAAATATACCTGTAAAATAAAACCTAACCTAAGTTACAATTATACCTAACACTACACTACAATTAAATTAATTACCTAAACTAAATACAATTAATTACAATTTTAAAAAAATATCTAAAGTACGAAAAAAAAACCACACTAAATTACAGAAAATAATAAAATAATTACAAGAATTTTAAACTAATTACACCTACTCTAATCCCCCTAACAAAATAAAAAAGCCCCCCAAAATAAAAAAAAAAGCCCTACCCTACACTAAATTACAAATAGCCCTTAAAAGGGCCTTTTGCGGGGCATTGCCCCAAAGTAATCAGCTCTTTTACCTGTAAAAAGTGCAATCCCCCCCCCAACATTAAAACCCACCACTCACACAACCAACCCTACTCTAAAACCCACCCAATCCCCCCTAAAAAAAACCTAACACTAAGCCCTTAAAGATCACCCTACCGTGAGATGTCTTCACCCAACCGGGCAGAAGTGGTCCTCCAGATGGGCAGAAGTCTTCATCCAAGCCAGGCAGAAGAGGTTCTCCAGACGGGCAGAAGTCTTCATCCAGACGGCATCTTCTATCTTTATCCATCCAGCTTGGAGCGGGTCCATCTTCAAGACATCTGACGCGGAGCATCCTCTATTGCATCAGCCAATAGGATTTTTTCTACCTTAATACGACAAGCATTACGTATAGGAGACTCTAACCAACCAGTAGCATGACATTTCCTAGAACAAGGTTATTATGTATCAGACTTATGATATCATATTATAGACCATGTACCTACACTCAGGAATAGGATACTCCTACAGAAAAAAAACATTTTGAATTGGACTCTATTACCCCGAAGGGCCTTAATACGAAACTGGAATGGCATAGTTTCCTTTAAAGTTCCATTTGGATTATATAGCTTAAATGTTGCTCTGATAGTGGCAGGCTCTCCTTCTCTCTCTCTTTCTTTCTTTCTCCCTTTCTTTTTCTCTTCTTTTCCCTTATCTTTTTCTTTTCTCTCTTTTTTCTTTTCTATTTTTTCTTCTTATTTTCCGTTTCCTATCTTCTTTCTAGTCTCACCTCTTTTCAATCTCCCTATAATTTTGTATATTTTTTGTATTTTTTTCTATATGTTTATTGTCGTAGGCTCTTTAGGTTTATTTTTTTGTTTAGTTTTTGCCCGTTTTACTTATGTTTTTATTATTTATTTTTTATTTTATTTGTATTATTTATTTTTTATTTATTTTCTATTTATATTTCTTCTCAATATTTTTTCTTAGTTTATTTTGAATTTACTTCTTATTCCTCTGCGTATCTATACTAGTATTTTCATGCCATACCTCCTTTAAGCATATGTAAAATATGATATGCCTTGAGAGCGAGCAGCGAATATTATCAGCAGAGTTATTAGCATTCATTGCTTATCATATTTATTAGCAAATATATGGTACAACTGTTCTGCAAGTAATTTGTTGATCTTTTGTATGGTTTGCAGACATTTTTAACATTTCTTAAGTATTACTTATTTACTTATTTACAATACGGCCTATTTAATTAGTTGTAGTGCATACTGATAGTATTTAGTAAGTAAAGTTCCGTAGCAACGGACGCCGTCTGATGACACGCACACTGGGTCACGCACCTGCTGGACTTCACATGTGGGTTAATTGTTAATGAGGTAAGAGGGTATTTAAATCCTTGCTTAAGGTTTGGTTAAATTGATTGTCTGAAGATGGGGGGTATTTCCCCGATACATTACACATAAGGGAATAAAGTGTTTTCACCCCTTGTTAATATTTACATATTTGTAGTGCACCCCGGTACAATAACAGTCGTCGAGAGTGCTAGGCCATACTGAACATATATATATATATATATATATATATATATATATATATATATATATATATATATATATATATATATGAGATTTTATATGTGTATATACTTATACACAATTTTATATATATTCTTTAAAACCTTTTCTATATAATTTAAACTCAATATCTCCAGATTCTCTATGTGACTATGGCTTTATCTAAATAGAAATATATGAGTATATCCTACCTTTCATCTATATTCTAATTGTTTTTTCCAAAGAAACAGGTGAACATATCCCATTTTTCATATATATATATATTTTTTTTTTTATTATTATTTTTTTTTTAATATACATACTGTATATGTATATATTTTTTATTTTTATTTTTTATTATCTACATCGTTTTAAAAGATATTTAAAATAATTTTTTCAAAGGTTACAAAAAGTTTTGATAAAACTCTAAATATATGTCAGCGCTGCGGAATCTGTTGGCGCTCTACAAATACCTGATAATAATAATAATATAGATTTTTACTATATATAAATATAGATGTTTATTATATTTTTGTTA
Organism: Bombina bombina; assembly: GCF_027579735.1. Lineage (NCBI taxonomy): Eukaryota > Metazoa > Chordata > Amphibia > Anura > Bombinatoridae > Bombina > Bombina bombina. The sequence continues at coordinate 964,682,506 of NC_069504.1, read as the reverse complement.
ATCCCGTGCGCAGAATTGTAAGCACAATTTTAAGTGCAGAAAAAGCATATCTCCAAAGTTGACAAGATAAAATAACATAACTAAGATATATTTCAATATCTACTCCCAAGTGTAACAATCCACATAAAAAGAAGAAACAAAGCACAATTTATAGCATTCAAATAAAGTTCCTTAGCATCTTGAAAGAAGAATAGCAACATAAGACAATAGTTCCAAATTAAAGGAACCTGAAATAAGAAATAAATAAGGAGATAAATATAAATTAAATAAAAATAAGAATACCAGCAAATGAAAATGAACAAGATATGACAAGAAATGGAACAAGAAAAAACACAGGAAAGAAACAGTTAACAGAAAAAGAGGTGTACTCTAACCTGGGCTTTAAAAGAAGGAAAACGATCTGATCAGGTATCTTGAGAAAGGCTGGAAAGCCAAAACGTGTAGAACCTGATAATCTGATTGCAAAGAGGACCGAGGAGGCTTTGTCTGGTAAACGGAGGCTACATGCTGAGTACTCCACCAGAAAAAGCGAACAGACAAAATCAATTAACCCTAAAAGGATATATATTTATATATACTACAGTGCACTGAAAGTATTCCACGAAGGATATTCTACAACAACAGACCTGTTAGCTCTTTTCTAGCCAGCAGGTAAGCCATGTAAGCCAACAGGCTGATGTCACACAAGAAGCAACGCGTGAAACTTAAAGAGACCTAACTTCAGTACTCCCCATTAGGAAACAAACCATCCATAAAGGTAAAAGATACAGTGGGGCCTATCTATCAAGCTCCGAAACACGCAGTTATGAAACAGCAGTCACAAAGACAGCTGCTCCATAACCCTGTCCGCCTGCTCTGAGCAGACGGACAGGAATCACCACAATTCAACCCGATCAAGTACGATCGGGTTGATTGACACCTCCCTGCTTGCGGCCGATTGGCCGCGAATCTGCAGGGGGCAGCGTCGTTGCACCAGCAGCTCTTGTGAGCTGCTGTTGCAATGTTAAATGTGGAGAGCGCATTGCTCTCCTCATTCAGCAAGGTCTTGCGGACCTGATCCTCACTGTCGGATCAGGTCCACAAGACCTTTGTTAAATAGGGGCCATTGTATCTTGAATAACAGAATACTACATTCTTACATATATTACTGGCTTCAAAATGCTAAAAAAAAATGAAAACTTGAACATTAGTTTTTTTTTCAAACTAACATTTGTTTTTATGCTATGGATCTAAAAGTTATCAGCAATTTCAAAACTCAATTTCAAACGGACAGTATTTCTATGTTATATAATTTTGCTATAGGATTGTGCTATGTACATGCTATAATTGTTTAATTTAGAAATGTATTTATATAAAGATTTCCTGTGGATTACCCAAGTATTTGGGAATATTACATGTTATTTACCTACGAATGGTTTATACTATAAAGGGAGTGCAGAATTATTAGGCAAGTTGTATTTTTGAGGATTAATTTTATTATTGAACAACAACCATGTTCTCAATGAACCCAAAAAACTCATTAATATCAAAGCTGAATAGTTTTGGAAGTAGTTTTTAGTTTGTTTTTAGTTATAGCTATTTTAGGGGGATATCTGTGTGTGCAGGTGACTATTACTGTGCATAATTATTAGGCAACTTAACAAAAAACAAATATATACCCATTTCAATTATTTATTTTACCAGTGAAACCAATATAACATCTCAATATACATTTCTGACATTCAAAAACAAAACAAAAACAAATCAGTGACCAATATAGCCACCTTTCTTTGCAAGGACACTCAAAAGCCTGCCATCCATGGATTCTGCCAGTGTTTTGATCTGTTCACCATCAACATTGCGTGCAGCAGCAACCACAGCCTCCCAGACACTGTTCAGAGAGGTGTACTGTTTTCCCTCCTTGTAAATCTCACATTTGATGATGGACCACAGGTTCTCAATGGGGTTCAGATCAGGTGAACATGGAGGCCATGTCATTAGATTTTCTTCTTTTATACCCTTTCTTGCCAGCCACGCTGTGGAGTACTTGGACACGTGTGATGGAGCATTGTCCTGCATGAAAATCATGTTTTTCTTGAAGGATGCAGACTTCTTCCTGTACCACTGCTTGAAGAAGGTGTCTTCCAGAAACTGGCAGTAGGACTGGGAGTTGAGCTTGACTCCATCCTCAACCCGAAAAGGCCCCACAAGCTCATCTTTGATGATACCAGCCCAAACCAGTACTCCACCTCCACCTTGCTGGCGTCTGAGTCGGACTGGAGCTCTCTGCCCTTTACCAATCCAGCCACGGGTCCATCCATCTGGCCTATCAAGACTCACTCTCATTTCATCAGTCCATAAAACCTTAGAAAAATAGATATATTTTTTGGCCCAGTCTTGATGTTTCAGCTTGTGTGTCTTGTTCAGTGGTGGTCGTCTTTCAGCCTTTCTTACCTTGGCCATGTCTCTGAGTATTGCACACCTTGTGCTTTTGGGCACTCCAGTGATGTTGCAGCTCTGAAATATGGCCAAACTGGTGGCAAGTGGCATCTTGGCAGCTGCACGCTTGACTTTTCTCAGTTCATGGGCAGTTATTTTGCGCCTTGGTTTTTCCACACGCTTCTTGCGACCCTGTTGACTATTTTGAATGAAACGCTTGATTGTTCGATGATCACGCTTCAGAAGCTTTGCAATTTTAAGAGTGCTGCATCCCTCTTCAAGATATCTCACTATTTTTGACTTTTCTGAGCCTGTCAAGTCCTTCTTTTGACCCATTTTGCCAAAGGAAAGGAAGTTGCCTAATAATTATGCACACCTGATATAGGGTGTTGATGTCATTAGACCACACCCCTTCTCATTACAGAGATGCACATCACCTAATATGCTTAATTGGTAGTAGGCTTTCGAGCCTATACAGATTGGAGTAAGACAACATGCATAAAGTGGAAGATGTGGTCAAAATACTCATTTGCCTAATAATTCTGCACTCCCTGTATAGTTAACTTGTTAACTCAGATCTAACATAGAGACATATTTTAATGAACCCCCGGTGTTCTAAATATATATATTGTTATTAACTTATGATATAGTAAATATTGATTTGTTTATATACTTTGTCTTCATTGTATAGTTTTTAAATATACTGTATCCATCACAATTGAGTGTACTTTTTTATATATACTGTATCCATAACAATTGAGAGTACATGTATCTTTTTATTCAGAAATGTTAAGTTGTTTTGTTTTGTTTTTTTGCACCACCCTTTTTCCAATTTGCTTATTCTAAACTATTTTTTGGGGAAATCGTGTTTAAAGGTGAGCATTCACCATTCCTGAAGTCTGGCAGAGTAGGTCTTCTTCCAGGCGGCTCCATCATCTTCTTTCTTCATCTGGAACGAAAGCAGCACAGAGTGGAGGTGAGGAGCTGGCTTTCCCGATTGCATGGATCCTCGGCGGCGGACCTCGGTGGCGGCAACAGCAGTCCTCGGCGGTGTGGAGGCTACACTTCATCTGATATCTGTCGTACACTGAAGATTGAATGCAAGGTACTGCATTCAATTTGAGAAACCTTGCATTCCTATTGGCTGAAATTTTGAAATCAACCAATAGGATGAGAGCTACTGAAACCCTATTGGCTTTTCAAATCAGCCAATAAGATTTCAGTAGCTCTCATCCTATTGGCTGACTTTAAAATTTCAGCCAATAGGAATGCAAGGTACCCCAATAAATATGGGGTACCTTGCATTCAATCTTCAGTGTGCGGCAGACGATTGTATGATGAGGCACCATCTCCACCGAAGACTGCCGCCCTTTGAGGACCGCCGCTCAGTATCCACCCTTTGGGGTAGCCAGCTCTGCACCGCTACACACCACCTTCGCTCCAGATGAAGATAGAAGATGATGGAGCCGCCTGGAAGAAGACCACCGCCGGTCTTCAGGAAAAGTAAGCACCTATTTGGGACTTAGTTTTAGGATTTATTTTTTATTTTTGGTAGGTTTTTTATTTTTAAGATTAGGGATTTAATGGGCTGGAAAAGAGCTGATTGTCCTTTTAAGGGCAGTAAAAGAGCTGAATGCCCTTTTAAGGGCAATGCCCACACAAATGTTTCTTTAGGGGCAATGGGTTGTATAGGGTTTTTTAGTGGTAGGTTTTTTATTTTGGGGGTTTGGTGGGTGAGGGTTTTTTACTTTTAGGGGAGACAGTATTTTTTTAAAAAAAAAAGTTGTTTAACTTAGGACAATGCCAGACAAAAGGCCCTTTTAAGGGCTTTTGGTAGTTTAGTTTAGATTAGGGGGTGTTTTTATTTTTGGGGGGGTTATTTACATAGGGATTAGGTTTAATTTTTTTATTTTTGATAATTTTGTTAATTTTTTTCTGTAATTTTTTTTAATTTTAGATAATTTTTTTGTAATTTACTGTTAGTTTATATTATTTTAAGTGTAACTTAGTAGTGCGGTTAATTTAGGGGGTTTTAGGTTATGGGGCTTAGTAATTAAATTAGTTATTTGCAATGTGGGTTGGCGGTTTAGGAGTTAATAGGTTAATTAGGTTTATTGCTTTGTGGGAGTTTGGCGGTTTAGGGGTTAATAGGTTAATTAGGTTTATTGCGATGTTGGTGTTGACGGTTTAGGGATTTATATTTTAATTATGTTATTTGCGGATTAGTGGATAATTACTTTATTATTTTGCGATGTTGGCGGTTTTGGTGTTTGTTAACACTTCGTGAAGGAGGTTAGTTTTTTTTTGTTATACTTCATGCGGACGGTTAGGTTTTTTTTAATTTCTTGCGGGCATTTACCTGTTTTTTCGTTCTTTCGTACGGGTGGTTGTGTGGGTTTTTTTTTGTTTTGTTTTTTAAGACTTTGTTTGCAAAATTGCAGGGTGGTGAAAGAAAGGTGGATTCTTTCACCACTCGAATGCAGCTTCGCTGTATCCAGGTGGATTCTTTTTGCTGCGCATGCAGCCAACATTCTTTTGGCTGCCTCACGCGGTCAACATTCTTTGAGAATGCGTGCGCAACTGGCGACACAGACGGACGCGTTACAAACGCAATTATAGTATAGATGTGCAGCAAAAGCATTAAAGGGACATTAAACACTTTGAGATGGTAATATAAAATGATAAATTGTATATAATAAAACAACTCTGCAATATACTTTCATTATTTATTTTGTCCTCTTTGCCTGTAATTCCATTCTGAAATTGTGAGCTTTTCAGTTCCTGTTAGAAATGGAAGTGCAGAACACTGTTAAATCCAGCACAACCATTGGCTGCACACTCTAGTGACCTATTTATAACTGACCCTAATTGGCCACAGCAGAGAAGGTAACACAAGTTACAACATGGCAGCTCCCAGTGTTTAATAGACACTAAAACTTTACACTTATTTTGTCACTTTTTAAACAACTAAGGAAACTTTAAAAAAAAAAAAAAAATACATCTACATGTTAGTCATGGACTAATCTTTTCTTTGAATGCATCATTCTATCTAGCATGTATTTAGTATTTAATGTCCCTTTAAAACCACTGAAAACCACAAATATTAATTCAATTATTTTGTGTCAAAATATATAATAAATATAGGGCTAGATTACGAGTGTAGCGCAAAGTGCTTTACCATCACGCACCCACTTGCACACGTATTACAGGTTGCAAGTAAAACTTTTGTGCTCTCACAGTAGCATCCTCACACAGAAAAAAAAGAGCCTTGTTTTGAAAGATAAAAAAAAAACCAGCCTCCAGCTTGCGCAAACACGAGGGCAGAATATCCATGAGATATATGGAAGTATTTTTATACATATGTACATCTGTATTTATATGTGTATATACTGTATGTCTGTAAATACATATATACACATGTAAATACATATAGACATATGTATAGAAGTACATGCATATATATTTATATATACACACATAAATTTATACGTGTTTTTGTTACACCTGACATCTCATATCTTTGATCTCTTATAACTTTTTATTGCAATTAAAAACAAAAATATTGTGTTTTAAGTTTAACTGTACTTTTAAATGTATTTTTTATATGTTTTGTGACACTTTTTTGACTCATGTAATCATTCTAGCTTAAATTGTGACTGCGCTCACGCGTTTGCATTTTCTTTCAACTTGTAATATGATCTGAATTTAAGTGCAAATGACCACAAAAACCTGATATCACTGATACCACTTTTAATTCAGCCCATAATAGCTTATAGCTTACCCTGGCTCCAGGTACATCCAGACTTTGTATATTCAAGCATACTCTATGCAAGCATAATCCTCTAACAGGGTTCACCGTCTTAAATAAGAGAATCATACACGATATTGCAGTGCTGTTGTTTTTGTGTTTTATATATTTTTTTGTGTTTTATATATTTGTAAATACACATATATATATACTATATATAAAATTTGTTTGCACACATATATATATATATATATATTTATATTTAGATGATTATATATGATATATATATATATATATATATATATATATATATGAATATTATTTTAGAAAACATATGCTATGTTCAAAACATTGGAATGCAAAATATTTACAGTAAATACATAGTTAAAACCTTTATTAAATATGAATGCAGCATAAATAGTATGTTTCATGTTTTCATCTACTTTACTGCAAAAGGCTCCAGTGTCCTTATATACAGTATATGTATATATATGTGTTCATATGTATTTATGTGTTTATATGTGTATATATGTCTGTAAATACAGATATACACATATGAATATATATATATATATATATATATATAAAGATACAGATGTATATGTGTGTATACACACATACTGTATACATCTGTATCTTTATGTTAACCCTTTAAGGACGCAGCTTTCAGTTTGCTCAATTGTTTTATGACGGAAAAATTCCGTCATATGTCCTTAAGAGGTTAAAGCCCTTTGCCTGCTTTTTCCCCCTAACATCTGAGACCTCATATATTTGAACCTTTATAACTTTTTGTGCACTATTTTTTAATATTTTTTTTACTAGATAGTGTTATTATGAGTGTAACTGTACTTTGTAATGCATTTGTGATGTGTTTTGTGACACTTTTTTGTTTTGCAAAAGAGTTAACCAGAGCTCTGGGGTCACGCTAACCTGATGCGCATTAGCTTGAATTGTGCTCAAGTGATCGTGTTAACTTTCAACTTTATCATAAACCCTTTTTAGCTTGCACGCAACTGTTAGTGCGCCACTCGTAATCTAGCCCTTAATGTATTAAAAAATACATAAAAGCAACAGAATCAATAAATTCACCAGCGGACACACACAATTAAATACCATAGAACTCTAATAGTATTAAAGTGTCTGGGAATGTCTAAAAATACTGCTTTTCCATGTGTCTGATTTTCGTTCCTTTCTACTCTGTTTTAATGATTAAATAGCACCATAGCTTTAGTCATTTTTAAACCATGTTCTGTCAAAGGCTTTTTTGCCACTTGTCCATTCCTTAAAGCTTTCTTTCTTTTATCTACAACAGATAACACAGTCCTTCTTGTGAGAGGTTTACTCTGCAGTTATTTTTTTGCTTGAATGCCTAAGTTCTAAATAAGTGTGGGCAAGATTTTAGCCTCCTTACCTTGCATTTAACAGTGGTTGCTATTAAGAACAAAGATTAAATAGTAGTTAATCCACTAGAGAAAACTTATTGTGTTTTTGAGTAAGAGTTATGGTGTATGTGAGATAGAAACCATCTCAGCCTGCTGAGTCCAAGAGCCAACACTTTCAGAGGTGAAAATTGCAGGAAGCTATTTTGAAGGTTGTCTCTGATGGGTGCTTTTCATTTCTTTTCTTGTTCACGCTGTACCATACCTCCAGGGAACAAGCAAACTGTGATAGAGCTCACAAAATGTGGCCTATCCTATTCCCACATTTGATGCTCCCTGGTGTGAATACTTAAACAAGGCAAAAGAAGAAAAAAAAAGATGTACATTTACAGGGGCCAAAGCTTTATAGTGTGCTGCAGGAAAAAGTGGATTAATCTAACAACATACAAGGTGCTTCACTATTCATATAAAAAAGCATGATGCCCCAGAAATCATAAGTCTGCAGTAAAAAGCAGGAAAAAAGAGAATACTATTGAAATATGGCTATTTAGGAAGCCAGAAGCAAATGACATTTCTATAGCATTTCATAGTGGAATCTCAAAATAAAAGCCTTTATCCAGTTGCTCTGATAACAGAAAATAATGTTCTTTATTGTAGTGTGGACATTAGCTTAATGGGGAATGAAATAAGCCAGGGTATTTTCAGCATGCTTGAAGGAAAAATAGACTGTTTCATAAAAAAACAACAATACATCCTCAAGCAGGGTTTCCTAATATAATTGCACTAAGGTTAATTACCAGTGCAGAAGAACACAATTTCCATTGTGATTTGTAGTTTTCAGAGCCTGACTACATAAGGTTTGTGAAGTTGTACAAGTTTTTCCTATTTTATTATTAATTTATGAATAGATTCAAGCAGCCTTTAAAGGGACAGTCAATACCAGAATTTTTGTTGGTTAGAAAGAAAGATAATCTCTTTATTACCCATTCCCCAGTTTTGCATAACCAACACTGTTATAGAAATACACGCTCTACCTATCGGCTAGATTTAGAGTTTTGTCGGTAAACGACCCGCGTAGCTAACGCTGGCTTTTTTTCTCCCGCACCTTTTAAATACCGCTGGTATTTAGAGTTCACAGAAGGACTGCGTTAGGCTCCAAAAAGGGAGCGTATAGCATATTTACCACCACTGCAACTCTCAATACCAGCGGTGCTTACGGATGCGGCCAGCTTCAAAAACGTGCTCTTGCACGATTCCCCCATAGAAAACAATGGGGCATTTTGAGCTGAAAAAAAACCAAGCACCTGCAAAAAAGCAGCGTTCAGCTCCTAACGCAGCTCCATTGTTTCCTATGGGGAAACACTTCCTATGTCTGCACCTAACACCCTAACATGAACCCCGAGTCTAAACACCCCTAACCTTACACTTATTAACCCCTAATCTGCTGCCCCCGCTATCACTGACACCTGCATATTTTTTTAACCCCTAATCTGCAGCTCCGTACACCGCCGCAACCTACGTTATCCCTATGAACCCCTAATCTGCTGCCCCTAACACCGCCGACCCCTATATTATATTTATTAACCCCTAATCTGCCGCCACCAACGTCGCCTCCACCTACCTACAATTATTAACCCCTAATCTGCCGACCGGACCTCACCGCTACTCTAATACATTTATTAACCCCTAAAGCTAAGTCTAACCTTAACCCTAACACCCCCCTAAGTTAAATATAATTTAAATCTAACAAAATAAATTAACTCTTATTAAATAAATTATTCCTATTTAAAGCTAAATACTTACCTGTAAAATAAACCCTAATATAGCTACAATATAAATTATAATTATATTGTAGCTATTTTAGGATTAATATTTATTTTACAGGCAACTTTGTATTTATTTTAACCAGGTACAATAGCTATTAAATAGTTAATAACTATTTAATAGTTACCTAGTTAAAATAATTACAAAATTACCTGTAAAATAAATCCTAACCTAAGTTACAATTAAACCTAACACTACACTATCAATCAATTAATTAAATACAATACCTACAAATAAATACAATTACATAAACTAACTAAAGTACAAAAAATAAAAAAGAACTAAGTTACAAAAAATAAAAAAATATTTACAAACATTAGAAAGATATTACAACAATTTTAAACTAATTACACCTACTCTAAGCCCCCTAATAAAATAACAAAGACCCCCAAAATAAAAAAATGCCCTACCCTATTCTAAAATTAAAATAGAAAAGCTCTTTTACCTTACCAGCCCTGAAAAGGGCCTTTTGCGGGGCATGCCCCAAAGAATTCAGCTCTTTTGCCTGTAAAAAAAAAACATACAATACCCCCCCAACATTACAACCCACCACCCACATACCCCTAATCTAACCCAAACCCCCCTTAAATAAACCTAACACTAAGCCCCTGAAGATCTCCCTACCTTGTCTTCACCACACCGGGTTCACCGATCGGTTCAGAAGAGCCTCCGAAGTCTTCATCCAAGCCCAAGCGGGGGCTGAACATGTCCATGATCCGGCTGAAGTCTTGATCCAAGCGGGAGCTGAAGAGGTCCATGATCCGACTGAAGTCTTCATCCAAGCGGGAGCTGAAGAGGTCCATGATCCGGCTGAAGTCTTCTATCAAGCGGCATCTTCAATCTTCTTTCTTCCGGATCCATGTTCATCCAGCCGACGCGGAACATCCATCTTCACCGACGACTTTCCGACGAATGACGGTTCCTTTAAGGGACGTCATCCAAGATGGCTTCCCTCGAATTCCAATTGGCTGATAGGATTCTATCAGCCAATCGGAATTAAGGTAGGAAAATTCTGATTGGCTGATGGAATCAGCCAATCAGATTGAGCTTGCATTCTATTAGCTGTTCCGATCAGCCAATAGAATGCGAGCTCAATCTGATTGGCTGATTGGATCAGCCAAACGGATTGAACTTGAATCTGATTGGCTGATTCCATCAGCCAATCAGAATTTTCCTACCTTAATTCCGATTGCCCTTTTCAGAGCTGGT
>NC_069504.1:964279428-964366928 GCF_027579735.1 Bombina bombina | reverse complement strand
TACAAATTGGTGCTTGACTAGTATTTCTCCTACCTTTAGAATTATTCTTCCTAATTAACCTGCCCTTATTCCTGCTCTGATTTTTACAGCTCCATGTAAGAGACTTAGGGGCCTATCTATCAAGCTCTGAATGGAGCTTGATGCCCCGTGTTTTTGGCGAGCCTGCAGGCTCACCAGAAACAGCAGTTATGAAGCAGCGGTCACAAAGACCGCTGCTCCATAACCTGCTCCATAACCTGACACTCCCTGCTGGCGATTTGCCACTGAACAGATACGCTGCAAGCAAACGCGCTTGAGGGATTCCTAAACGGTGTCCCTTGGAAGTCATTAAGGATTACTAACTAAGTACCAGCTTGAGGATACTCAGGAGACAGGTCGTATATTGTCACATCTACTGCCTGATTGATAGGCATATACAGTATCGATCTGGAGATCGCTACCCTGCTGAGGGGGTCAAATTATAAGTCCTTAACTATGAAAGGAGACTGCTATCTTTGATTAACGCTTGAGGCATACTAATATCACGCATCATTGACTTTCAACCCTGCACTCTGCATCATACTTTTTCTTGCTTCACGGCTTATACATTCCACGCATGCATGACTAATTAAAAGGGACTTTAACATCTTATACAACGACCTACAGTACTAATGCGACTACCTGTTTATCTATCTCGCTGAGTTATTTTAACTTTGACATTGCCTATGCTTTTGCTTGCTAACTGTAAGACATATGTACATATTCTGGGGCACATTATCGGAAACTACTTAGATCCCATCACAATACCTGCCCGGCATTAAGCCTTACATATTAAGGTGCCGTACGCAGCAGGGTGTAGTAGTTTGATAATTGTTCCCCATCAATATATCTTAAACATAAACATGTATGTACACTGATATGCCTATGCCTAATCTGTACCAGATATTTACATGTAATTTGGGGCACACTATCAGAAACTACTTAGATCCCATTATTATACCTGCCCGGCATTAAGCCTTACATACTAAGGTGCCGTACGCAGTAGGGTGTAGTAGTCTGATTAAGGTTCCCCACTAAAATACCTCCATTACATTTAAGTATGTATAATGAGATGTTAATGTTTGGTATGTTAAGATATAAGAGGTTTCTAACAGTAGGTTATTTTATTTGCTGCTTAATTGTCATATCAACAAACCACTTAGCATGTTGATTGGTTCTGTTCATGCATGAACACTATCCCCTGACCGGTCAGGTTTGTATGTTGTAATTTCAATGTATTTTCCATCGTTATAAAGCGATTATATATACTATTTTTTTTTTTTTGTGTATTTACCTATCTATATACTCATTCAGAGATTTAGTTAGAAGGTGCCAGAGATGACCTTCTCTTGTAGCTACCTAAGCTTTAAATTTTGGATACACCATGAAAATATTTTCATGAGCTCAATAAAAACTTTTTTAAAAGAGTGCTGAACTCCCTGTCTTTAATCCAGGTATACATTTTTTCCAGGATTTATTCTTTCTTTTTTAACTCATGTATTCTATTTAAAGGGTCTGCATCATACACTTGGTATATTCATGACCAAACCAGTATTTGTTTAGGAACTGGTTGGTTGTTTTCTACTAGCTCATAGCAGCTGCGTCCCCTCCGTATTTTTCTATATATATATATATATATATTTATATATATATTTAGTTTACCATTTAAAAGTCAATATTCCTTTAGTGATTAAGGATGGAATGAAACAAAGTGGCAAGCAAGAAAGATCCTTAAAACCCCATCAGTGAGAATCACCTTTCTCATCTGAAAGATAAAGGGTTTCCATTAATACTGTGTACTCCACAGTGCAATGCACAAAGCATTGTATTCATTAGACTGCATTCATTGTTTACATGAAATAAATCACAGCAATTCTCACTGTGTATATTCAGCATTTGTTGAATTCATCAGTGTTGCTACTTGCTACACAAACTCACGCCCTCAGAGAGGCTGCAAAAAGACAAGAGCAACAGGAAATCATTAAGGGGCCCATTTATCAAAGGGCTTGCGGACCTGATCCGACACTGCGGATCAGGTCCGCAAGACCTCGCTAAATGCGGAGAGCAATACGCTCTCCACATTTAACATTGCACCAGCAGCTCACAAGAGCTGCTGGTGCAACGCCGCCCCCTGCTGACTCGCGGCCAATCGGCCGCCAGCAGGGAGCTGTCAATCAACCCGATCGTATTCGATCGGGTTGATTTCCGGCGGTTCCTGTCCGCCTGCTCAGAGCAGGCGGACAGGGTTATGAAGCAGCGGTCTTTAGACCGCTGCTTCATAACTTGTGTTTCTGGCGAGTCTGAAGACTCGCCAGAAACACGGCCCTTCAAGCTCCATACGGAGCTTGATAAATGGGCCTGTTAGACTTTGTTTTATTAATACATTCTCCCACTGCACAAACATGGTATTATTATTGCTGTGGAGTATTATATATTTAGTAATACAATTTCCATTAAAATAAACTATTTTATAATATTCAGAGTATGGGAAGGGACCCAGAGGTTTTATGCTATAATTGAGGCATCTCTCGGTCCCCCATCCTTTTCACTAGAGCATATATGAAACAGCTATTTGACTATATTGCATATTTTCAGCTCAGAAACCCAAGTACAATTTAAATTTCTACCATTATTTCCTGCCTTCCATCAAAATAGTGGATGTTAATACTTTTGTTTGTGAAGCCTAATATTTTAAGGTATTTTGCAGTTTTTCTGTCATGCCAGGTCTTGAAAATTGGGAATAGGACCTTCTAATTACACTCTGAAGTAATAATGAGTAACTATGCTAAATATAAAGTTTCATATCACCAGACTAAGATAAAATACTAATTAAATCAATGCAAGATTCAACCAATCAATTCTCTAGATCATTTTCCAACTGTAATATTTACTGTTAATAACATTTTGTATAAATAACAAAAGCTTAAATTGATTGCAATTACAATTGGTGTTGTTGTTTCAACCTGGTATTAACATTTACAACTGCAATAAACTAAATTATAATATTAGTAAAGGTCAAAAGTTAAAGGGCCATTATAATGGAAAAATGACATGCCCTATTTTTTTAGAACATGCTATTTTCTCTTGTTAAGTGTATTCAGTCCACGGGTCATCCATTACTTATGGGATATATTCCCTTCCCAACAGGAAGTTGCAAGAGGATCACCCAAGCAGAGCTGCTATATAGCTCCTCCCCTCACATGTCATATCCAGTCATTCTCTTGCAACCCTCAACATAGGAAGGTCGTGAGAGGAGTGTGGAGTTATTTATATTTAATTATTTCTTCAATCAAAAGTTTGTTATTTTTAAATGGCACCGAAGTGTGCTGTTTTTTCTCTCAGGCAGTATTTAGAAGAAGAATCTGCCTGCGTTTTTCTATGATCTTAGCAGAAGTAACTAAGATCCACTGGCTGTTCTCGCACATTCTGAGGAGTGGGGTAACTTCAGAAAGAGAATAGCATGTGGGGTTTTTCCTGCAAATAAGGTATGTGCAGTAAAATATTTTTCTAAGGAATGGAATTGACTAAGAAAATACTGCTGATACCGATGTAATGTAAGTACAGCCTTAAATGCAGTAGTAGCGACTGGTATCAGGCTGATGAATGTATGTGCAGTAAAGTAATTTTCTAAGGAATGGAATTTGACTAAGAAAATTCTGTTAATACTGAAGTAATGTATGAGCCTTAACTGCAGTAGAAGCGACTGGTAGCAGGCTTATCTATAACAATACATAACCTTTAAAATTGATGTTTTTTAAAACGTTTACTGGCATGTTAATCGTTTTTTGTGAGGTACATTGGTGATAAAAAGTATTGGGGCATGATTTTTTCCACATGGCTGTCGTATATTTCTGCATAGAAACAGTTAACTGAGGCTTTTCCACTGTTGTAATATGAGTGGGAGGGGCCTATTTTAGCGCTTTTTGTGCAGTAAAAATTCAGTCACAGTCTTCCTGCTTCTTCCTCCATGATCCAGGACGTCTCTAGAGAGCTCAGGGGATTTCAAAAATCATTTTGAGGGAGGTAATCAGTCACAGCAGACCTGTGACAGTGTGTTTGACTGTGTTAAAAACGTTATTTCTTATACTGATTATCCGTTTTGGGTATTAAGGGATTAATCATCCATTTGCTAGTGGGTGCAATGCTCTGCTAACTTAATACATTTACTGTGAAAATTTGGTTGCTACAACTGATTTGGTTCATTGTTATTTCAACTGTGACAGTTTTTTTGTGCTTCTTAAAGGCGCAGTAGCGTTTTTTATATTGCTTGTAAATTTATTTGAAAGTATTTTCCAAGCTTGCTAGTCTCATTGCTAGTCTGTTTAAACATGTCTGACACAGATGAATCTGTTTGTTCACTATGTTTGAAGGCCAATGTGGAACCCCATAGAAAGATGTGTACTAAATGCATTGATTTCACTTTAAATAATAAAGGTCAGTCTTTATCTGTAAAGGAATTATCACCAGACAACGAGGGGGAAGTTATGCCGACTAACTCCCCTCACGTGTCAGTACCTTAACCTCCCGCCCAGGAGGCGCGTGATATTGTGGTGCCAAATACATCAGAGAGGCCCATACAAATCACTTTACAAGACATGGCTAATGTTATGACAGAAGTATTATCTAAACTGCCAGAATTAAGAGGACAGAGCGCACTGATTATGTGAGAGCCATGTCCGATACTGCGTCACAATTTGTAGAACATGAGGACGGAGAGCTTCATTCTGTGGGTGACGGATCTGATCCAGGGAGACCGGATTCAGAGATCTCTAATTTTAAATTCAAGCTTGAGAACCTCCGTGTATTGCTAGGGGAGGTTTTAGCGGCTCTGAATGACTGTAATACAGTTGCAATTCTAGAGAAATTATGTAGGCTGGATAGATACTATGCGGTGCCGGTGTGTACTGATGTTTTTCCTATACCTAAAAGGCTTACAGAGATTATTGGCAAGGAGTGGGATAGACCCGGTGTGCCCTTTTCCCCTCCTCCTATATTTAGAAAAATGTTTCCAATAGACGCCACCACACGAGACTTATGGCAGACAGTCCCTAAGGTGGAGGGAGCAGTTTATACTTTAGCTAAGCGTACCACTATCCCGGTGGAGGATAGTTGTGCTTTTTCGGATCCAATGGATAAAAAATTAGAAGGTTACCTTAAGAAAATGTTTGTTCAACAAGGTTTTATCTTACAGCCCCTTGCATGCATTGCGCCTGTCACTGCTGCTGCGGCATTCTGGTTTGAGTCTCTGGAAGAGGCCATTCGCACAGCTCAATTGGATGAGATTATGGACAAGCTTAAAGCACTTAAGCTAGCTAATGCATTTATTTCTGATGCCGTTATACATTTAACCAAACTAACGGCTAAGAACTCCGGATTCGCCATCCAGGCGCGCAGAGCGCTATGGCTTAAATCTTGGTCAGCTGACGTGACTTCTAAATCCAAATTACTTAATATTCCTTTCAAAGGGCAGACCTTATTCGGGCCCGGATTGAAAGAAATTATTGCTGACATTACTGGAGGTAAGGGTCATACTCTTCCACAGGACAGGGCCAAATCAAAGGCCAAACAGTCTAATTTTCGTGCCTTTCAAAACTTCAAGGCAGGAGCAGCATCAACTTCCTCCGCCCCAAAACAGGAAGGAACTGTTGCTTGTTACAAACAGGGCTGGAAAACTAACCAGTCCTGGAACAAGGGCAAGCAGGCCAGAAAGCCTACTACTGCCCCTAAGACAGCATGAAGAGAGGGCCCACTATCCGAAAACGGATCTAGTGGGGGGCAGACTTTCTCTCTTCGCCCAGGCTTGGGCAAGAGATGTCCAGGATCCCTGGGCGTTGGAGATTATATCTCAGGGATACCTTCTGGACTTCAAAGCTTCTCCTCCACAAGGGAGATTTCATCTTTCAAGGTTATCAGCGAACCAAATAAAGAAAGAGGCTTTTCTTCACTGTGTACAAGACCTCCTAGTAATGGGGGTGATCCACCCAGTTCCGCGGATGGGACAAGGGCAAGGAATTTACACAAATCTGTTTGTGGTTCCCAAGAAAGAGGGAACCTTCAGACCAATCTTGGACCTAAAAATCTTAAACAAATTCCTAAGAGTTCCATCATTCAAAATGGAAACTATTCGAACCATCCTACCCGTGATCCAAGAGAGTCAGTATATGACCACAGTGGACTTAAAGGATGCCTACCTTCACATACCGATTCACAAAGATCATTATCGGTACCTAAGATTTGCCTTTCTAGACAGGCATTACCAGTTTGTAGCTCTTCTCTTCGGGTTAGCTACGGCCCCGAGAATCTTTACAAAGGTTCTGGGCTCACTTCTGGCGGTGCTAAGACCGCGAGGCATAGCGGTGGCTCTGTACCTAGACAACATTCTGATACAAGCGTCAAGTTTTCAAATTGCCAAGTCTCACACAGAGATAGTTCTGGCATTTCTGAGGTTACATGGGTGGAAGGTGAACGTGGAAAAGAGTTCTCTATTACCACTCACAAGGGTTCCCTTTCTAGGGACTCTTATAGATTCTATAGAGATGAAAATTTACCTGACGGAGTCCAGGTTATGAAAACTGCTAAATGCTTGCCGTGTCCTTCATTCCATTCCACACCCGTCAGTAGCTCAGTGCATGGAAGTAATCGGCTTAATGGTAGCGGCAATGGACATAGTTCCATTTGCGCGCCTACATCTCAGACCGCTGCAATTATGCATGCTATGTCAGTGGAATGGGGATTACTCAGATTTGTCCCCTCGACTAAATCTGGATCAAGAGACCAGAGATTCTCTTCTCTGGTGGCTTTCTCGGGTCCATTTGTCCAAAGGGATGACCTTTCACAGGCCAGATTGGACGATTGTAACAACAGATGCCAGCCTTCTAGGTTGGGGCGCAGTCTGGAACTCCCTGAAGGCTCAGGGATCGTGGACTCAGGAGGAGAAACTCCTTCCAATAAATATTCTGGAGTTAAGAGCAATATTCAATGCTCTTCTAGCTTGGCCTCAGTTAGCAACACTGAGGTTCATCAGATTTCAGTCGGACAATATCACGACTGTGGCTTACATCAATCATCAAGGGGGAACCAGGAGTTCCCTAGCGATGTTAGAAGTCTCCAAAATAATTCGCTGGGCAGAGTCTCACTCTTGCCACCTGTCAGCGATTTACATCCCAGGCGTGGAGAACTGGGAGGCGGATTTTCTAAGTCGCCAGACTTTTCATCCGGGGGAGTGGGAACTTCATCCGGAGGTCTTTGCTCAACTGATTCATCGTTGGGGCAAACCAGAACTGGATCTCATGGCATCTCGCCAGAACGCCAAGCTTCCTTGTTACGGATCCAGGTCCAGGGACCCGGGAGTGGTGCTGATAGATGCTCTAGCAGCTCCTTGGGTTTTCAACATGGCTTATATGTTTCCAAAATTTCCGCTACTTCCTCGACTGATTGCCAAGATCAAACAGGAGAGAGCATCGGTGATTCTGATAGCGCCTGCGTGGCCACGCAGGACCTGGTATGCAGACCTAGTGGACATGTCGTACTGTCCACCATGGTCTCTGCCTCTGAGGCAGGACCTTCTAATACAGGGTCCTTTCAACCATCCAAATCTAATTTCTCTGAGGCTGACTGCATGGAGATTGAATGCTTGATCCTATCTAAGCGTGGCTTCTCGGAGTCGGTTATTGATACCTTAATACAGGCTCGGAAACCTGTTACCAGAAAGATTTACCATAAGATATGGCGTAAATATTTATATTGGTGCGGATCCAAGAGTTACTCATGGAGTAAAGTTAGGATTCCTAGGATATTGTCATTTCTACAAGAGGGTTTAGAAAAGGGCTTATCTGCTAGTTTGTTAAAGGGACAGATTTCTGCTCTATCTATCCTTTTACACAAACGTCTGGCAGAAGTTCCAGACGTTCAGGCTTTTTTTCAGGCTTTGGCTAGGATAAAGCCTGTGTTTAAGACTGTTGCTCCGCCGTGGAGCTTAAACTTAGTTCTTAACGTTCTTCAAGGTGTTCCATTTGAACCCCTTCATTCCATTGATATCAAGCTGTTATCTTGGAAAGTTCTGTTTTTGATGGCTATTTCCTCGGCTCAAAGAGTCTCTGAGTTATCTGCCTTACATTGTGATTCTCCTTATCTGATTTTTCATTCAGACAAGGTAGTTCTGCGTACTAAACTTGGGTTCTTACCTAAGGTAGTTTCTAACAGGAATATCAATCAAGAGATTGTTGTTCCATGATTATGTCCTAACCCTTCTTCAAAGAAGGAACGACTTTTGCATAATCTGGACGTAGTCCGTGCCCTGAAGTTCTATTTACAGGCAACTAAAGATTTTCGTCAAACGTCTTCCCTGTTTGTCGTTTATTCTGGTCAGAGGAGAGGTCAAAAAGCTTCGGCTACCTCTCTCTCCTTTTGGCTTCGTAGCATAATACGTTTAGCCTATGAGACTGCTGGACAGCAGCCTCCTGAAAGAATTACAGCTCATTCCACTAGAGCTGTGGCTTCCACCTGGGCCTTTAAGAATGAGGACTCTGTTGAACAGATTTGCAAGGCTGCGACTTGGTCTTCGCTTCATACCTTTTCAAAATTTTACAAATTTGACACTTTTGCTTCTTCGGGGGCTGTTTTTGGGGAGAAAGGTTCTACAGGCAGTGGTTCCTTCCGTTTAAAGTTCCTGCCTTGTCCCTCCCATCATCCGTGTACTTTAGCTTTGGTATTGGTATCCCATAAGTAATGGATGACCCGTGGACTGAATACACTTAACAAGAGAAAACATAATTTATGCTTACCTGATAAATTTATTTCTCTTGTAGTGTATTCAGTCCACGGCCCGCCCTGTCTTCTTTGAGGCAGATCTAAATTTTAATTAAAACTCCAGACACCACTGCACCCTATGGTTTCTCCTTTCTTGTCTTGTTTCGGTCGAATGACTGGATATGACATGTGAGGGGAGGAGCTATATAGCAGCTCTGCTTGGGTGATCCTCTTGCAACTTCCTGTTGGGAAGGGAATATATCCCATAAGTAATGGATGACCCGTGGACTGAATACACTACAAGAGAAATAAATTTATCAGGTAAGCATAAATTATGTTTTTTTACACTAGCGACTTAGGATTGCAATGAACTGCAAAAGGGTTAAACAATTAGTTAAAGCACTGCTTGAGAGACACAAAGCACTGCTGGTCCTGAGCGGACATGCTGCTGACCCAATCTGCAGTGTTCTGCTGCTCCCAAGTGGTATTTTAACTATGTGTTTAAACCATTTGCATAGGGTAAATGCATGGCATTGCAGGGTCACTAGTTTTAAATGGACTTGCTTTAATGGATTAGAGCATTTCTTTTTCCATTGTAATGGCTTTTTAAAGGACATGAAACCCAAACATTTTCTTTCATGTTTCAGATAGCCATACAATCTAAAACAACTTTCAAATTTACTATTATTATAAATTTGCTTCACTCTCTTGGTATCCTTTAATGAAAAATATACCTAGTTAGGATTAGGAGCTGGAAGCCAGCTGTTAATTGGTGGTTGCACACATATGCCTCTTGCCGTTGACTTGACGATGTGTTCAACTAGCTCCCAGTAGTTCATTGCTGCTTCTTCAATAAAGGATAGCAAGAGAATGAAGCAAAATTGATAAAATAAGTACATATATAAAAGTTCTTTATAATTGTTTTCTATCTCGTTTACAGACGATCATTTACATACGAAAATAATTTATAGTTGCCCTTGTTACAGATAAACTTAGATTTAATAATAAAGTAAAAGATTAGGTAGGTACTTGTAATTATTATAAATTATTCAGATACATTAAATCTAATTTTGGAAGGCTTGAAGGGGCATAAAAGCCAATAATATGATGGAGCTGTTGCCAAACATTTTTAAATACAAGGTACATTTAGACTTTTTTTTTTTTTTTTAAACATAGGTCGCTACTACTAAAATGTCCTGTGTGTTTATCTCAGAACATACTGATCTGTTGATTGTTAAAGGGACATAAATCCCCAAATGTTTCTTCCATGTTTCAGAAAGAACATACAATTCTAAATAACTTTAATTCTATTATCCAAATTGCTTTGCACACTTTGTATCCTTTGTTGAAAAGTATACTTAGGTAGGATCAGGAACTTGAAGCCAGCTGCTGATTGGTGGCTGAAAATATATGCCTCTTATTGTTGGCTTACTGATTTGTTCAGCTAACACGCAGTTGTGTATTGCTGCTTCTTCAATAAAGGCTACCAAGAGAATTAAGCAAAATATAGTATAATAATTGGAAAGTTGTTTAAAATTGTACGCTCTATCTGAATCGTAAAAGAAAAATTGTGAGTTTCATGCCCCTTTTAGCATGTTCGCATGAACACAAGTTTAAAGGTACAGAAAACCCCCAAATTTGATTTCATGGTTTGGATAGAACAGCAATTTTAAACAAATTTTTTCAATTTTACTTTTATTATTAAATTTGCTTCATTCTCTTGTTATCCTTTGCTGAAGGAACAGCTTTGCACTATTGGCAGCTAAATGAACATATCTAGTTAGCCAATCAGAAGAGACAAATCTGTGCAGGCACCAATCAGCAGCTAGCTCCCCCTAGTGGAGGATATGTACGTATTCTTTTTCAACAAGGGATACTAAAGAACAAAGCACATTTAAAAATAGAAGTACATTTAAAAGTGTCTAAAAATGACATGCTCTTTCTGAATCATGCAAGTTTAATTTTGACTTTCCTATCCCTTTAATTGACAACCAGACATATCAGTCAATGACTAGTAATGAGCAGCTATATTATGGAAAGTAGCTTTATTAATAATTGAATCAGGGAAGTCTGAAGGGATCAAACTTTAATGGCACAACCTTTTCATAGAGATATTTTGCATCTATAAGACCAAATACAGAGAACACCTGTAACATAACTAGAGATAAAAAATGGTAAAAATATATTTATTTTTTTTCACAAGAGATATAAAAAATACTACAGATCTTGCTGTAGCAGCTCACAAAACAAGCAAACATTTATGAATATAGACCAGACAGTCAGGCAGACAGATATGCACCCCGACTGATAATATAAGCAGACAAACAAATATGCAGACAGAAAGCTAGAACAAGCAAAAGATAGATGGGCTGACACACAGACAGGCAACAGTAAATGATAGACAGTGCCAATTGTTTTTACCTGAAGCAGTTATATTCAGATAGAACTACTTATTGAAATTCAGTTTCAACACCAGTGCCACATGCTACATATTCCCTAAGTCACTGCATACTCAATTAATTACATAAAAAAAAAAAAAAAAAAAAACGTTCCACCATTTTTCAAGTTAAGCATGGTAAAGTGTTTTTTTTTATTATTATTTTGGGAACAGGGACATTAAAACATTTTAAAGTCCAAATTCCGCCAGTCTTTTAACTGGGGCATTTAAAATGTTGTTGTTTTCCATGAAGTAAGGACAATGTTCTACTATACATACAGTATAAAAAATAATGTAAAAAACAGCATTTAATATAGGAAGGAAAATAAGTGGTTAAAAGCATTTTAAACATTATGGGGTTGATTTATTAAGCATCGGAAGCTGCATCGATGATCCATTGATTCTGGTCCGACAGAAATGGAAGTCTGGAAGCAGTGGTTGTAAAACCGTAAAACCTCTGCTCCTTAACTTCTCCTCTGCATTTTAGGTAGCAGACTAAAATCATCCCGATCGGGAAGATTAACGGCCCCTGCTTGTGGGCGATTGGCTGCCATTGCACAAGCGGCATTGCACAAGCATTTCACCAGAAATGCTTGTGCAAAGTTAAATGCTGACAGTGTATGCTGTTGGCATTTAGCAAGGTTGAGCGGACATAATTCGCTACAGCAAATCATGTCCGCTCGACCATTAATAAATCTACCCCCATGAGATTGCAATATAAAATTTTTACTTATGTGTCATTAAAAAAGAAAACCTTGTATTGCACTTTCATTATTTATTTTACTTAAAGTGACATGAAACCCAAAAATCTTCTTTCATGATTCAGATAGAAAATACAATTTTAAAGGACTTTCTAATTTACTTCTATTATCCAGGGCCGGACTGGAAAATCAGACCAGCCCTGGAAATTTGTATAGACAGGCCCAACCCCGCCCCCTCCAACATAGCCACGCCCCCTCCAACATAGTCACGCCTCCTCCAAGCCAGTCAACTTTTTCCCTTCAACATATATATATATATATATATATAAAATAAAAAATACAAATATTGTGAGTTAAGCAGGCAGTTTATACACAAATGAAATACTTGCAGACATACTTACACATACTTGCAGACACACTACATACACAGCATACACATACATGCAGACACACAGCATACACATGCATATATGCAGACACACTATATACACTTGCAAACAGACGCACACCATGACATAGACATACATGCATAGTAGTACCTTATTGCCTAATGCCTGCCTCAGACATTCAGGCAGACAGACAGTGCAGTCAGTGAGTGCTGGCTGTTCTGCTTTTTTGCTGGTGATGACCGT
Source organism: Bombina bombina (assembly GCF_027579735.1). Lineage (NCBI taxonomy): Eukaryota > Metazoa > Chordata > Amphibia > Anura > Bombinatoridae > Bombina > Bombina bombina. The sequence goes on along the minus strand of NC_069504.1, from coordinate 964,354,392 downwards.
CTCAGTGCCACGTGGCCTGGCCTGCTGCTGCACACTTCTGCCTACCTGCTGCCCCCAATAAATTACAATTTACTAGTATAGTACGGTACCTTATTCTCTCTCTTCACCTTCCTTCAAACTCTGCTCTCCCTCTGTCCAGTTTCACTGTCCACCACCGCACCACGCACGTGATCCCACGACGTGCAGACCTGGGTGGCTGACAGTCCTGACTCCTGATGGCGCGAAGGGAAGCACGCAGACGCAGCGCTCCCAGGCTGAGGCTCCCTCCACTATGTCAAGTGGTGGCGCCGACGTGTGGTGAGAGTCGTTGTGACATCATCACAGCAGTGACAGCCGCCTGCCCTGGCGGGCCGGCCCCTCACCCACCTGCTGACCCGGCTGGCCTATAGGAAGTGGAACCAACTGAGTCTGACAGTCTGTCACAGTGTGATAGTAACTCTATACACTGCAGACTGAGTCAACTCAGTTGGTACTTGCGGAGTCACTGTCAGTCAGTCAGAGTGAGGCACGGCAGCCGCAGCGGCGGTCGGACTCGGAGAGGGGGATGGTTTAGGAGTTTATTATAACACAACATAAATAAAACATAAAAGAACAATTATTTTACTAATAACTACACACGGATGCTGCTGTAGCAGTGGGGTGGGGAGGTAGGGACTGGTGGATACCTTACCGGCCGGCGTGGCCGCAGCGCAATAGCAATAAATAAAAAGCAAGCTGCAATAAATTTAGACACAGCAGCGCAGCCAGGCCAGCCCACCGGAATATTTCCCGGTATCCCGGCTGCCCAATCCGGCCCTGCTATTATCTAATCTGTTTCATACTTTTGGTATCATTTGTTGAAGGAGCAGCAATGCACTAATGGTTTCAAACTGAACACATGGGTGAGCCAATTACAATCAATATATATATATATATATATATATATATATATATATATATATATGCAGCTACCAATAAACAGCTAGAATCTAGGTTCTCTGCTGCTCCTAAGCTTGCCTAGATAAACCTTTCAGCAAAGGATAACAAGAGAAGGAAGCAAATTTAATAATAGAAGTAAATTAGAAAGTTGTTTAAAATTGTATGCTCTGTCTGAATCATGAAAGAAAAATGTTGGGTTTCATGTCCCTTTAACTCTGAAAATTATTGGTTTTCTAAATTCCATGGAGTTTCAGTAAAGTAATGGGCGCCACAATAGCAATCCTTACTGCTGAGGAAAATTAGGTATTATAATAATATAATATAAAACAGACAAAAAATAGACGATAAATAGAAAACTAGTTTAAACATGGCAGTGCCCATTACTTTATAGAAACTAAAGTCATTTATTGAAACTAAATCTTTACACTTACATTTTCAGTATTTAAACATTGAAGTCACTATTCTTCGTCTTCCAGCATTTGAAAAATAACATTTTTAATGACCCCATTTAAAAAATAAAACTTAAAAGAGCTATTATACAAAGCATATTTGTTTTAAAAAAAAAACATATTAAAATAGTACATTTTTCTATAAATATGTTCCATAAAATAAATGATGAAATGCCTTTCTTCTCACATGATAAAACAGGGATATTTAATGAACATTCCACAAAAAGATCAAAACATCTATCTGCACACTTCAAACACATCCTAACGTCTAAAGTTACAAAGAAGACATATGCATTAATTAAACCGAGTAAGCAGAGAAATAGACAATTCTGTGTATATGTGGATTTGTGTAGAATAAAAAAAATAATAATTTATTATTATTATGGAATAGAAGTATGTGTTTTATATTACAATATAGTAGCTTTCAGTGTAAAATGTCTGCTGTTGCTCTCAATAGTCTTTTTCTTATTAAGAAAAATAAGGCAATTCTAAGTAAGAAATATGTGGTCTCTATGTCATTCAGTTTTTGGGCAATAGGCTCAGCTGCCTGCTGTTATAATTATTATTTGTTTTAATATAGCTCTAGTAGTGCTTGGATGGCTGTATGAGGTAAAGTCAAACAAGGGGCATAATAAAGTCTGTGTACAATCTAATTTAATGCCTACGGGAGATTTGGTGATTTATCAAGGTCTACCAAAGCCAATATTAAACACAGATTCTGTTGTTCAGTTGTTGTGTTAGATACACAATAAAAGGAGTCTTCTCATTTAGTTCTTGGAAGCATTAGGGGGCATCTGGGAAGTCTGTTCTTTCTTATGTATCTTATACAATAATGGTACAATTGGATTATTTTAGAATACAGCAGTATAAAATCTGTTGTGGTGTATAATAGAGTATGACCTCTTTATTGTAAGAACTGAAAGGGATTAAACCAACCTACTATTGGTACTGAAACTAAAATCACCTTGTGCTTTCAATTATTGTATAAATGACAAAACATGTCTTATTTTATGTCAAGTCACCTCAGCATAGTGACAACTGTAAATATACTTCCTGGCTTTCAAGGCTTTATTAATGTTACCCTTTTATTTAAAGTCCAGATAGGGAACTGACGAACAAGATAGAATTTGGGAGGGATTTTTGAGTTTTATTTAAGATAAGGGACTCAATATTTTGATAAAATATCTTTAAATATTCTACTATTTCATTTAGTTTTGACATGACATAGTTTGGTGCTTAGCCTGGGCATTTAACGTGTAAATACTTGAAACCAATAAAAATCTACTTTAAGTTACATACTACTGCAGAGGAGAAGCATCAAAATAAATAGTTACTGCCCATCAACTTCTCAGCTAACATATGTATACTCCAGAATAGTCTCTTCTGGTTAGATTGAAGGACTGACAAATGTCTGAGCTAGATATCACTCATGTCACACCTATGAGTAACATTATCAGTACATACAAAACATCCCTGTTATCACTGATACCTATGTTATATTGGAATTATTGTATAAAGTAAACCACAGATATACACCACAGATATACACAAATGAACCCTAACCGTATCTCTCTGCAGCAATTTAACCATAGCCCCCCCACTGACCCTAACCACGACCACTAATTGCAACTTCCTCTAACAATGACTCAGTTAAACTGGTCCCCACAAACTAATAACTCAAGTTGATCCAGACTCTATTGCAACAAGCTCTGCTTAACCTAGACCTACAAGCCAAGCATGTTCCTCAGCAAAGAACTAGGATTTTTGCATCTTTTTAAGGGGCTTGTTTAATTTGTTTAATTTTTAGGTGTAATTTTGGGGACTAGGGGTTGCATCAAGTTGTAAGAGTGGTGACTTAAGTATTAGAGAATGAGTATGCATTGGAAAGATTGTTAGGGCCCTTAGGTGTTAGGGCTAGGTATGCATATTGAAAAGGGAGTCTTTTAGGTGTTAGTGGTGGGTATGAGATTGGGTCATTTTGGGGTGTTATGGATCTTATCTTTAGGTGGTTATTGCAGGAGAGGGGGCTTATGAGGCCTGGTTTGGTAGTGTTACATGTGATAGGATATTAAGTTGTGGTAAGAGTTTATTATTAATGAGATATCAGGTCAATTGGGTATTTTACAATATATGCTAGGAAATAATTAACCACTGTGAAATCATATATCTAATCATGTGTACTAGTGTTAAATTATTCAATCAGAAAAGGAATTATGTTCATTAACTCCTATATTAATCAGCATTTGGGTATTAACTAGCATTGCAATTTTAATAAACAGTTGTTTTCATCAGTAGTTTTATATAACTGAAGAATGGAAGTTTAGATACTTTGTCAGCTATTCCACGTCCCTGATGTAGAAAAATATGTTAACTATGTGATGTTCATTAACAGTAATTTTAATAAAGATTTAATTAACTTTAGACAATAGTTGATGTGAACCTTTTGAGTTCATGAACAGTGACTGTAGCATTATATTGACTCTTCTCTACATAGCATACAAGATGGCCACACCTAATTTACATGAGAAATCAAAATAATAAATAGATTTAGGTTTAACCCCTAAACCTAAGCCTAACCCTAACACCCCCTAACTTAAATATAATTTAAATAAATCTAAAACTGTCAAGCAGAACCCCAGAGAAGGAACCCAGACTCCTAAGTAAAAATGTAAAGGAACACTAACAGCTAGATTACGAGTTTTGTCGGTAAAGACTTGCGTTGCTAACAAGCCTTTTTTTCCAGCGCTCACTTTAAACAAAGGTGGTATTACAAGTTTTCTGAATGGCTGCGTTAGCCTCAGAAAAGTGAGCGTTGAGCAAATTTAGCTCCACATCTCACTGTAATACCAGCGTTGCTTACAGTAGCGGTAAACTGGCTAAAACGTGCTCTTGCACGATTTCCCCATAGGAAACAATGGGGCTGAGCTGGCTGAAAAAAAAACTAACACCTGCAAAAAAGTAGTGTCCAGCTTCTAACGCAGCCCCATTGTTTCCTATGGTGAAAGAAAAAATATGTCTGCACCTAACACCCTAACATGAACCCCGAGTCTAAACACCCCTAATCTTACGCTTATTAACCCCTAATCTGCCGCCCCCCACATTGTCGCCACTTGCATTATATTATTAACCCCTAATCTGCTGCTCCGGACACCGCCGCCACCTACATTATACTTATGAACCCCTAATCTGCTGCCCCCAACATCGCCGACACCTACATTTTATTTATTAACCCCTAATCTTCCGCCCCCAACGTCGCCGCAACCTAACTACACTTGTTAACCCCTAATCTGCCGACCGGACAGTGGTGGGTATGAGATTGGGTCATTTTGGGGTGTTATGGATCTTATCTTTAGGTGGTTATTGCAGGAGAGGGGGCTTATGAGGCCTGGTTTGGTAGTGTTACATGTGATAGGATATTAAGTTGTGGTAAGAGTTTATTATTAATGAGATATCAGGTCAATTGGGTATTTTACAATATATGCTAGGAAATAATTAACCACTGTGAAATCATATATCTAATCATGTGTACTAGTGTTAAATTATTCAATCAGAAAAGGAATTATGTTCATTAACTCCTATATTAATCAGCATTTGGGTATTAACTAGCATTGCAATTTTAATAAACAGTTGTTTTCATCAGTAGTTTTATATAACTGAAGAATGGAAGTTTAGATACTTTGTCAGCTATTCCACGTCCCTGATGTAGAAAAATATGTTAACTATGTGATGTTCATTAACAGTAATTTTAATAAAGATTTAATTAACTTTAGACAATAGTTGATGTGAACCTTTTGAGTTCATGAACAGTGACTGTAGCATTATATTGGCTCTTCTCTACATAGCATACAAGATGGCCACACCTAATTTACATGAGAAATCAAAATAATAAATAGATTTAGGTTTAACCCCTAAACCTAAGCCTAACCCTAACACCCCCTAACTTAAATATAATTTAAATAAATCTAAAACTGTCAAACAGAACCCCAGAGAAGGAACCCAGACTCCTAAGTAAAAATGTAAAGGAACACTAACGGCTAGATTACGAGTTTTGTCGGTAAAGACTTGCGTTGCTAACAAGCCTTTTTTTCCAGCGCTCACTTTAAACAACGGTGGTATTACAAGTTTTCTGAATGGCTGCGTTAGCCTCAGAAAAGTGAGCGTTGAGCAAATTTAGCTCCACATCTCACTGTAATACCAGCGTTGCTTACAGTAGCGGTAAACTGGCTAAAACGTGCTCTTGCACGATTTCCCCATAGGAAACAATGGGGCTGAGCTGGCTGAAAAAAAAACTAACACCTGCAAAAAAGTAGTGTCCAGCTTCTAACGCAGCCCCATTGTTTCCTATGGTGAAAGAAAAAATATGTCTGCACCTAACACCCTAACATGAACCCCGAGTCTAAACACCCCTAATCTTACGCTTATTAACCCCTAATCTGCCGCCCCCCACATTGTCGCCACTTGCATTATATTATTAACCCCTAATCTGCTGCTCCGGACACCGCCGCCACCTACATTATACTTATGAACCCCTAATCTGCTGCCCCCAACATCGCCGACACCTACATTTTATTTATTAACCCCTAATCTTCCGCCCCCAACGTCGCCGCAACCTAACTACACTTGTTAACCCCTAATCTGCCGACCGGACATCGCCGCTACTTTAATAAATGTATTAACCCCTAAACTGCCACAACCCTGCCTCGCAAACACTAGTTAATTTTTATTAACCCCTAATCTGCCTGCCCTAACATCGCCGACATCTACTTACATTTATTAACCCCTAATCTGCCACCACCAACGTCGCCGCTACTATAATAAAGTTATTAACCCCTAAACCTAAGTCTAACCCTAACATCCCCCTAATTAAAATTTAATTTAAATACATCTAAATAAAATAACTACAATTAAATAAATTATTCCTATTTAAAACTAAATACTTACCTGTAAAATAAACCATAAGATAGCTACAATATAATTAATAATTACATTGTAGCTATCTTATGATTTATTTTTATTTTACTGGCAACTTTGTATTTATTTTAACTAGGTACAATAGTTATTAAATAGTTATTAACTATTTAATAACTATCTAGCTAAAATAAGTACAAAATTACCTGTAAAATAAATCCTAACCTAAGTTACAAGTACACCTAACACTACACTATCATTAAATAAATTACCTAAACTACCTACAATGAATTACAATTAAATACAATAAACTATATTACGAAAAAAAAACAAACACTAAATTATGGAAAAAAAAAATAATACAGAAAATAAAAAAAATTACAGGAAGTTTAAACTAATTACACCTAATCTAAGCCCCCTAATAAAGTAAAAAAGCCCCCCAAAATAATAAAAAGCCCTACCCTATACTAAATTACAAATAGCCCTTAAAAGGGCCTTTTGCGGGGCATTGCCCCAAAATAATCAGCTCTTTTACCTGTAAAAAAAAGAATACAATACCCCCCCAACATTACAACCCACCACCCACACATCCCTACTCTAAAACCCACACGATACCCCTTAAAAAAAACTAACACTACCCCATTGAAGATCACCCTACCTTGAGCCATCTTCACCCAGCCGGGCACCAGTGGTCATCCAATCTTCATCCATCCGACGAGGAAGGACTCCATCTTGAAGACCTCCGGCGCGGAACATCCTTCTAGGCCGATGAACTAACGACTAATGACGGTTTTTAAATGACATCATCCAAGATGGCGTCCCTCAAATTCCGATTGGCTGATAGGATTCTATCAGCCAATCGGAATTAAGGTAGGAAAAATCTGATTGGTTGATGCTATCAGCCAATTGGATTGAAGTTCAATCTGATTGGCTGATTGGATCAGCCAATAGAATTGACCTTGCATTCTATTGGCTGATCCAATCAGCCAATCGGATTGAACTTCAATCCGATTTGCTGATTAAATCAACCAATCGGATTTTTCTTACCTTAATTCCGATTGGCTGATAGAATCCTATCAGCCAATCGGAATTCGAGGGACGACATATTGGATGACATCATTTAAAGGAACCGTCATTAGTCGTTAGTTCGTCGGCCTAGAAGGATGTTCAGCGCCGGAGGTCTCCAAGATGGAGTTATTCCTCGTCGGATGGATGAAGAGAGAAGATGCCGCTTGGATGAAGCCTTCTCCTGGTCCGAAAGTCCTCTTCTGCCCGGATAGGATGAAGACTTCTGCCGGTCTAGATGTCCTCTTCTGGCCCATCGGATGAAGACTTCTGGATGGATCGGATGACCACTGGTGCCTGCCTGGGTGAAGACGGCTAGAGGTAGGATGATCTTCAATGGGGTAGTGTTAGTTTTTTTTAAGGGGGTATTGGGTGGGTTTAAGAGTTGGGGTGTGTGGGTGGTGGGTTGTAATGTTGGGGGGGGGTATTGTATTCTTTTTTTTACAGGTAAAAGAGCTGATTACTTTGGGGCAATGCCCCACAAAAGGCCCTTTTAAGGGCTATTTGTATTTTAGTATTGGGTAGGGCTTTTTATTATTTTGGGGGGCTTTTTTATTTTATTAGAGGCCTTAGATTAGTTGTAATTAGTATAAACTTCTTGTAATTTTTTTATTTTCTGTATTTCCCCCCCCCCCCCCGTAATTTAGTGTGGTTTTTTTTTTCCGTAATTTAGTTTATTGTATTTAATTGTAATTCATTGTAGGCAGTTTAGGTAATTTATTTAATGATAGTGTAGTGTTAGGTGTATTTGTAACTTAGGTTAGGATTTATTTTACAGGTAATTTTGTACTTATTTTAGCTAGGTAGTTATTAAATAGTTAATAACTATTTAATAACTATTGTACCTAGTTAAAATAAATACAAAGTTGCCAGTAAAATAAAAATAAATCATAAGATAGCTACAATGTAATTATTAATTATATTGTAACTATCTTATGGTTTATTTTACAGGTAAGTATTTAGTTTTAAATAGGAATAATTTATTTAATTGTAGTTATTTTATTTAGATGTATTTAAATTATATTTACATTAGGGGGGGTGTTAGGGATAGGGTTAGACTTAGGTTTAGGGGTTAATAACTTTATTATAGTAGAGTTAATGGTGGTGGCAGATTAGGGGTTAATAAATGTAAGTAGGTGTCAGCGATGTTAGGGTAGGCAGATTAGGGGGTTAATAAAAATTAACTAATGTTTGCGAGGCGGGAGTGTGACGGTTTAGGGGTTAATAAATGTATTAAAGTAGCGGCGATGTCCGGTCGGCAGATTAGGGGTTAATAAGTGTAGTTAGGTTGCGGCGACGTTGGGGGTGGCAGATTAGGGGTTAATAACTATCATGTAGGGGATGTCTGGTCGGCAGATTAGGGGTTACAAATATTTATTATAGTGTTTGCGATGTGGGGGGACCTCAATTTAGGGGTTAATATGTAGTTTAGGGGTGTTAATGTACTTGTTAGCACTTTAGTTAAGAGTTTTATGTTCCAGCGTTAGCCCATAAAACTCTTAACTTCTGACTTTTAAATGCGGTAGAAGTCTTGCCAGGAGAGGGTCTACCGCTCACTTCTTCCAAGACTTGTAATACCAGCGTTAGGCAAATCCCATTAAAAAGATAGGATACGTAATTGACATATAGGGGAATTGCGGTATGGAAAAGTCACAGAAGAAAAGTGAGCGGTACACCTGTACCTGGCACACTTGTAATACCAGCGTTAGATAAAAAGCAGCGTTAGGACCCCTTAACGCTGCTTTTTAAGGCTAATGCAAAACTCGTAATCTCGACATATGTTTGTTTGAAAGAACAACAACTAAGCAAACTATTCATTTTTTTTTTTTTTGTGTGTAAAATATAGTTAAGTAAAAGTTGTTTAAATTTAAAGGGACACAAATAAACTTTCATGATTCAGATGCAATTTTAACACCTTTTCAGTTTATATCAAATTGTACACATTATATTTATGGTTGGTGCAAAATGTATATGTATATAAAATTTGTGAATGGCTTATGGCTGTTACATGATGCAGGTCGCAATGAAACTTTGAAATTCAAATAAGTAGTATATTTTATTCTGTCAAATTTCAATGTGAGTGCTACTGTGTTGGCTTTTTAAACATGTATTTGTCAATTCTGCAATCCTACTGTATTTAATTGGTCCCTTAAAGGGACAGTCAAACCAAAACTAAGCTTTCATGATTCATTTAGGGAATGCAGTTTAAAACAGCTTTCCAATTTATTTTCATCATCAAATTAGCTTTTGTTTTCTTGGCATTCTTTGTTGAATGCTTAACATAGCTAAAATGGATTTCTTGCTGACTCTTATTTCAGTGCATTTTGACAGTTTTTCACAGTAAAACACTGCTAGTTCATGTGTGACATATAGATAATGTTGTGCTCATGGAGTTATTTATGAATCAGCATTGATTGGCTACAGTGCAGGTCTGTCAAAAGAACTGAGATAAGGGAACAGTCTGCAGAGGCTTAGATACAAGGTAATCACAGAGATAAAAATGTATATTAATATAAGTGGTGTGCAAAACTGGGGAAAGGTTAATCTATCTTTTAAACAATACAAAAATTCAAGTAGACTTTACCTTTAAATACATTAAAAGTAAATAATCAACAATGCATAACAACAAGATAATGCAATAGTATTTATTTTAAATTTTAAATGAACATTGGTTGTTTGCTTGTTTGTTTGACAAATTCAAAGTTGGTTCCATTTGTTGCCTCTGTATCATGGGACAACCATCAGCCAATTAAAGATTAATTTAGTGCATACTGTGAACTCTCACATGCTCAGTAGGAGCTGCTACATTATAAAGTGTACATATCAAAACTCTGCACACAATTTGGAAATTCTATATATATATATAATATATATATATATATATATATATATATATATATATATATATATATATATATATATATATATATATTATTTTTATTATTTGCATGCTCTATCCAAATCATGAAAGTTTAATTTTGGCATGCGTGTTCCTTTAAACATGCTACACCATACTACTTATATACATTTTTCTATTGCATTTTTTTAATGTACTTTATTTTGCTGATGTGAGCTTATAATGTTGGTTGGCTTTTATAGTCGCACATATTTCTTGCATCAATAACAGAATCTGTCAGGAAACATGTATCTATTTTTTTTCTGCTTCTGCCATGATTTATAGTTGACCCAATGTTGCCACTTATGCTAATAATATACTGTAAATACATTTTCTTTATAATATGTTTTAAACAAAATATAATTCAGACAACACTTTCATTTAATTGATAAACAAATATAGCTGTTGTGTTTAATATACTTTAACATGATAATTATTATAAATCCACTAATGTTGATTAGTGTTTTGTTTAATCATTGCTTATAGCTAATTACTTCTGATTTATAATCCTCAAATAAGACAATTTTGATTATACCTCTTGTCTTCACTTAATTAATAAACCACAATCAAAACTAAAGGAACAAGGGTTTTTGTATTTTCATTTTCATTGGTAAATATTAATATTCAGTTTATGTTTTCTATATTGCATTCAAAATACATAATATTTTTTTTTGGATCTGTTGTGTAGAACAAATATTATTTTTATAGCCTTCCCCACAAGGACTCAAAAGCAGCATCCACTGTTTGATTAGTGTTTATTATGATTGTGGGGGGGGGGGGGGGGCAGTTTTATCAATCGTTCCTATACGATCAAGATACCAGTACTTTTGTTAAAGAAATCCTCTCCTTACTCTGCTGGTCACTGAAACCAGCAGTAAGGAACCACTATAATTTAGTGACTCACAAATAGTGAACTGGTACTGCATAATGGTAATGGGATGGTAACTGTGTCTCGAAAATCAAACAAAATTTAAAAATAGCAATTGCAGCTTTTTTTTAACCAATAGTGTTTTTTTTTGCAAATTAATTGAAATCTAGCTCCCAGTTAACAAACTAAATCATCAGCAGCTTAAAAAAAGACTTCAACAAGTCCTATGAAACCAAAACACTAGCCAGCCCCATTAAACTTACCAAAGTAATTTCAGCCATCAAAGATCTCCCTTAAGGAAAAAGCCTGGGTCCTGATGGTTTCACAAAATCTTATTATAAAGCCTTTAAAGACATATTAGCACCCCACCTCCTCTCTCTCTTTCACACATTAGATGACAAACACACTTTATCACCTGGAATGCAAGGAGCACATCTTACTATAATTCTAAAACCTAATAAACCCAGTGAAAACCCAAGCAGTTATAGGCCAATTTTGCCTCTTAATAATGACATTAAGATATTAAGGAAGATATTATCTAAACATATTAATACTGTACTGACTGATTTAATCTACACTGATCAGGCAGACTTTGTTCCTCATCAGAAATCTAGAGATAATACTATTAGGGCCCTCATCCTTATGTTCTATGCTAAATATTATAAATAAAAATCTGTTTTTATAGCTACTGATGCACTAATTATGTCTTAAGTTGGTATATTTGTAAAGGGCTTTGAGTCTCACAGGGAGAAAAGCGCTATATAAATCGTAAATTATTATATTTATTATTATTAATTAATACTTCCTGAAATCCACATTAGAAGCTTTTGGTTTTGGCCCTAGGATGATTTTTAGTTTATATTCCTCCATGTCTGCAAAGGTAACACTCAAAGGGATGCTATTTTGTCCTTTTTCCATCAAAAATGGTACCCGTCAGGGCTGTTTATTATCCCCGATACTATTCATCCTGAACATTGAGATCCTGGCCTCATACATTTATTCAAACAATAAAATTAAAGACATAAATTTAGGACCTCACAATTTAAAGTTGCAATGTACACTGATGATATTTTATTTTCGGTCATGTCCCCTTAGCAAACAATACAGAAAAATCTTAAGAAACTACATATTTTTGGAAGTTTTCAATCTTTTTATTTAACATGCAAAGGTCAGATATTTTAATATATCTTTACCACAAATAGACATTAATTCATTACATGCTATTTGCCCACTATAGCTTTAAACTGAAGTTATCAAATAAGTCTTGATAAAGCCCAGTCTGGGGCAAAACGTGTAGACATACTACACTGACCAAGAATCCTTCTGCCACGGCTTCACTTTGATAAAGATTCTGTTGAAATATCTGGAGAAATTCCTGCAAGAAACAAAGGAAGGCGATATATGTGTTTCCAGTTGGAATTAAGATACAAGAAACGATTGCACCTTGTGTATATATAGGTTGCCCAGATTAATCAACCTGTAGCACTACAGTTGTATATCACTTCAAAGAAACGGATCCCAAAACCTGTGTGACGTAAACTGGAGTCACATGATCGGATACACAGGAGTCGTAGCAAGTCTCTCCTTCTAGACGTGGTCAGGACTGCCGAGAGGAGTCACACTGCAAACTGCACTTTAACGCTTCTATCTGAAGCGAAAGATTACTAAGCAATAACAAGATCACCCTACTAAAGAACAGATCCTTTTTTGGATTGAATTCACTTGAAAAATTATTAATTTTTAAAATAAGGATCTGCTGCATATATTAGTAGTTGTGAAGCACCTAGAATAGAGGGGGATACGGTTCACTACGGCTGAGCAGTAAGTCTATTGTGGAGGTGGAATCAACATTAACTGGGACGTCTTCACAGAGTATCGCGCCACCACCTATAGCGATCCCGCCCCAAGTCAAGGACACATCGGATTGGCCCAGCGGTATACACACCCCCCTCCAGCTGAGTTGCGGAGACTCCATCTTGGAAACAGCATGATTGGAGCGGTACACGCCGGAACCTGGGACAGCTTCAGGTTTTTTTACACGGTTTGTATATATTTTAATATTGTGAGTGTTATTCTTGCTATTTGCTATTATTAAAGTCACACATTTAATCTGCACTTAGATGCGGTGGGCGCTTCTGTCTTCTTTTGTTTTTTCAGCTTTTTTGAAGTTCGTGATGGGACTTTTTTAAGGAGCAGCCTGTATACGGAGATCTTTTACTCAGTACTTTTTTGGGAACATTTCTTGCTACAGTTCAGCTACGGAATTGTAAGACTTTTCTGCACATTTATATATCCCTGGTTGATGTTATATATGTGTTATATTATCCTTGAAAGGTTACCGTATATACACTTATTAGGCTAGTAACCAGGAGGTGCACTACCCAAACTCATACACATATACTACTCTTTTTTATGAAGTTATCAAATAATTGGGAATTTATATTTTATCTAATCCCAAAATGCTTTTAATAGAAACTACACCTCTCTTTTGAACAACACCCAAAGAGATCTACAATCTCATGATCTTACTAAAATTATTACATTTTTCAAAGCCTACTAACTCACTTATCAAACTTGTACATCAGTCAACTTCAAAACACGATCAATTCTTATACCTGAGGAAAGAGCAAACTTGAAATCTGCAGGGGAATACTTTACAGATTGACTAGAGACTTTCAAACCTATAGGACTATTATAATGCAGTTATTCTTAAGAAAATACTAGATGTGGGATTCTAAAGCTTGATTTTCTATAGATTCACATATTTTGAAAATTCCCAGAGTGGGAGCATTATGTTGGGTTGTAAAAGATCTTAGACCCCCACAGCAGTGCTTTTATTTAGATATACACCAACATCTTTTCAGCATCTGGATAAGATTATTGCTTCAAGTTTGAATGTATCAACTAAACGTTCCCCGTATTCCCAATACCTTTAAATAGGGAGATGGTAGGGATTAAACAATGGTATGGGATTATACCATTACACTTATCAAATTTCTTGAAAATGGAAAACTAATTGAAAGTGAGAGACTAAAAGACCTAGGGCCAGTGATATTTGTGCTCCACTGTGTAATACCAGTGCACGCTAATGTGCGCTGGTATTACTAGTTTACAGCAATGTGAACGTAGCCTCGCGTTCACATCACTGAGAAGCATTGCTCGCGGTAGCAATACCAGCTAATTGTAATGGCTGATTAATTATCACGCATCCGTAAACGTGCAAATTTGCCCATTTGCGTGCGCCCTATAATTTAGCGATCCACTTGTAATCTAGCCCCTATTGGGGGGACGTTTCACCAGGTGGCTTAGGTATGTGCAACTCTCACACTTTATTTAAACGTCAAACTAGAAATCAGACCTCCTTAGATTGTTAATTCCATTCAAAGCTATATGATTGAAAGGTGAAGTGTTTCAGAATCCCCTCTGTCACATAAGTTTATACAAGCCCCAAATAAGGCAACATTACCTGCATATGATAGCAAATAGCATAGAGATCTAGCAGTACAGATAGAGAAAAAGGAATGGAGCAAGATATTTATAAACACTAGTAAATCCTCTACCTCACCCTAAACCTTAGAGCTTTATTTCAAAATACTACTTTGTTGGTACCTAACTCCATTAAGACTTAATGCTATATACCCTGAAGCCTCCACAGGGTTTTGAAGGATGTGCTAAAATTGGTAGTTTACTACAAAAGTGGTGACATTGCACAAAGATTCGACCCTTATGGCATAAGGTGGAAACCCATTTCTGGTCAGTCCTTGCAAATTAATTTCTACTAACCCCAACTGAATGGCTTAATCAAATTTCCTTGTAAACTCATATTACATTTACTACAGATCTGACTTAATGGAGATCCTTAATTGCACACCATTGGAAAACCACATCAACTGCCTCCAGAAATATCTGAGTGGACAAAGTCCCAGAACTACTAACTCTTGAGTAGTGAGGTTACTTGAGACACAATAAATCCACCTTCTTTTTACAAGTGAAATTTTATTTGGAGGAGTCTTTATAGATGCTAAGATGTACAGATTCACCCTCATCACTATCACGGATTATGCCAATCACTAACCATACAAAAATAAATGCTGGGGAAATTGTCTACCCCCCTCACACCCCTCCTATTCCTCTCTCTCTCTCTCTCTCTCTCTCTCCACTTCTAATTTCTATTATCTCTTTAAACCTCTCGGGCGCACATCTTTTCAGTACCTCCAAATGAATATGTTATGCTTTTCATGTGGTAATATTAATGGACGATTACACGTCTGTATTCTGTGGAACATGTGGAAATTACATTTTCTTATATTTGAAAAAACAGGTCTGAATTGTTATGCATAATGTTACTAATTTATGCAATATTTAATAAAAAAATACAATAACAAATTTCAGAACACACACATTTCTAGAGTATGCAAAATATTGCTATAGCCTGTTTACATATCAAACTCCCCTACCCATTCTCCATATGACACCCATAAAAAGATGTGCTTTAGAAACGTATTGATATTCAGTATAGCGATTGCAGATTCTCAGGTACTCCTGATCCCTAAATTGTCATGAAAAACTTTCTTATTTCATGATTCAGATAGGCATGCATTTTTAAACAACTTTACTATTTACTTCTATTATAAAATTTGTTTCATTCTCTTGATATCCTATGTCAAAGGAACAGACATGCACTACTGGGAGCAAGCTGAACACATTGGGCGCCATGTACTAAGGCGTCAAATTTTTCGCACAGACCGTATTGAATTAACCCGCCGGCATTCGCAACATGCGGATAGAACTTCGTTACATGAATGTACTAAAAACCAAGCCGTAAAATTTTGCGTCTATTGTGTCTCGAAGACAATCGGATTATTGATAACTTTGAAGCTTCGTTTGGCGCAAAATAGCAAAGTTACTAAGCAGTCTGCAACCTAATTGCTTTAGTTCTTCACCCACGTGACCATCTAGGTGTCATAATCGTCAGACAAACAGCAACGTCTGGCTGCTGACATGTATAAGAATGTGCATTTTCCCAGAAATCTTAGAATATTGTTTATTTACTTTTCGGTATTCACTTTGAGATGATGACTTGCTCCGGAGATTTAGCTACTTCTAAGAAGACTCGCAACCCTAATTTCTCTCATCAACAGAATGTTGTACTTGTTGATCTAGTACTCGAATATTATGACAATATTTATGGTAGTCGAGTCAAGCAAACCCCCAGTGCTTGTAAGAAGTTTATTTGGGAAAAAATTAGTGACGCAGTGAGTGCTCAACTACCATCAATGCATCAATTACTTTGGTTAAGTGCCTCGAAAAAGCAGACTGGCTGATGCCAATTATAACACTAGACACAGCTTGGAATGAACCGGTGGAAAAAAAATGTAAGGCTGACAACAGTTTTAATAGTCTGGGTATGGCTTGTGAACGCGCTGTCATAGGCTCCAGGTATTCTGCTATTTCATTATAAAGTTCCATAATAGCTTCTCTGTCCAAACGGAATCCCTGGATAATCTCCCGATCAGAAATGCCTTCCAAACCCATACGTGGAAGGAAAACTCTAGGGACTCTGATTCTTCTACCTCTCCTTCTTTGCAATCCATTGTTGTCAACCGGTGCCTGTGAAGCCCTTCTTCCTCGTAATTGAATCAATCGGAAAAGAAACATGTGTAAAAGTGTCTCCATCTTCATTCAGAGGTGATATGATAGCAACTTTCAAGAACATTAAAGGGTTTAGTAAAACTGAGGCTGTGGGTATTTTACATAAAATGAAAAATTCAAGAACAAGGGGTCATGAGCTCAAGCTAAAGGGTAGTAGATTCAGGAGTAATTTGAGGAAGCACTTCTTTACAGAAAGAGTGATTGATTTATGGAATAAACTTCCTCAAGAGGTAGTAGCAACAAACACTGTGGGGGACTTTAAAAATGCATGGGACAAGCATAAGGCTATCCTACGAACTAGATAAGTTTATACTGTTAGGTAAGGTCGGGCAGACTTGCTGGGCCTATGGCTCTTATCTGCCATCAATATCTATGTTTCTATGTTTCAGTGATCCAAAAACCAATAATGATACAATAGTAGTCTAGTCCTTTCACTTAAGTACTTCAACCTGGCATCAGGTTGATACCCCCTATAGTTTTTTATTGTATTCGCTACCTAAATGGTCGCGAAGCAAATCACGCAAAGTTACAGTGAAAGTTGGAGTGGGTGGATTAGTTGTAACATTCATAATTTCCGATTAAAGCAAATTTACGTGCGACCAAACATGTAGTAAGTGGAAAAAGGCTTAGGAACAATCCGTTGCGTAAAATTAAGATAGCTGATGAAAAATAGTGATTTTTCTATTCAATCGCAGATTGGTAAATATGAGACACAGATCGTGAGTGAATTTTGACGCGGAAATACAGACGGACGGTCACTTCGAAGCTTAGTACATGGCGCCCATAGGGTGAACCAATGACAAATGGCACATATGTGCAGTCATCAGTCAGGGAGTCCACCAGCCGTGCATGGTCAGACTTTTTTTTTAAGCCAATCAAATGTTGTACTGCTAACTCCATAGACATTTGAGCCACTGCTATTTACTTTATAGATACTGTGAGGTTGCTAAATCCATGTGTAGTTTATCATCCTTATGTATTTGTTCCTTTGTATCAAAGAGTCCCCCCCTCCGATTATTAATAACCCAGGTGCCTCTATGCTATCACCTTGAATTTAATGTCCCCCTAACACCTAAAGGAGCACTCTAGATGGCACAACTATTCCCCATAAAAGCTGAGGAATTTTTCCAATTATACATGACCCCCTTAATTTAATCCCACCAACCCTTAAGGGATGCCCCAAAACAGATTCACCACAAGAAGGTAAAATAAATTAATAAATACTTAAAATAAAACTTTTAAATTATTTTTCAAAGCAATCCAGTTTGATAAATAGATCAGCTATTCAGGATTGCAGTGGTATTTCAAAACTAAGCCCTCTTGCTTTTCTGATTAAGGAATAGCATGACTTATTATGTGCTGGGAATATTCTGTTGAAAGGGTCAAGTGAAGGGGTCCCATAGGCATTAGGAGAGGCATGTGGTAGAATCTGGTTTAAAGACAGAAACATCAGAAGGTTAAGTAACACTTGTTATTGCAATCTTTTTTATTGAACTGCTAATATTAGTGGCACTCAAACTGTGTGTTGTTACTAAATAATAGCAGTTTAAGTGTGTAGATCACTGTAGCTAGATTTTCTACTGTCTCTAGTTTTTTTTTAATACTGCCTCCATTTTAGTTACTTGCATGTGATCTAGGCCTAATTATTTTATCATCGGTGCCTTTTGGTACCCTGATATAAAGAAATTTTAGAAATATTTTGAAAGGAAATAGTACTCAAATATTTTCTATCATGAACATGAAAAGGCAGCATTTACACAATAGATAATGTTGTTAATTTAGCCTAAACAAATAATACAATCTAGAAATAGTCTACTTCAGAATTTGTATTGTTTAAAAAGATAGATAGTCCTTTTATTACCCATTCCCCAGTTTTGCATAACCAACATGGTAATATTAATACACTTTTTACCTCTGTGATTACCTTGTATCTAAGCCTCTGCAGAGCCCTCTTATATTTCAGTTCTTTTGACAGACTTGCATTTTAGCCAATCACTGCTCACTCATAAATACATCCACGGGAGTGAGCACAATGTTATCTATATGGCAGACATGAACAAGCGCTCTCTTACTATGAAAAAACTGTTAAAATGCAATGAGATAAGAGGCGGACTTCAAGGTCTTAGAAATTAGCATATGAGCCCCCGAGGGGGCTCCGAAGCTGCTATTGCAGCATCATAAATGGAGCCCTTAATAGGTGGATCCCATAGCCTGCACTAAAGTCACGATTAGTGTGGCTCTCCAGCACTCTAGAGGTAAGTATGTAATGCTACAGGTGAACTTTTTCACCTGTAGCAAAGGAACGTTTACATTTGTTAAATGAAAACAAATGTAAATGTTCCATGTAGTATTTCTTTTCTTTAAACCAAAACGAATACCAAATAACATGGCAACCGAATATTCTGAAAATTAAATTTTCTGAATATTCGGTTAGAAAGATTCAACTAAACATTTTTTTGTTTTTCTTTTTTAAAGCGAAGAGTACTGTGTATTAACAAAAATAAGAACAAGGAAAGTATGAGTGTAGTCACCAAGAGTAGTACAACGCAGGAGGCCTCTCTTGAACCTCAAACACTTAAGACGAGGAGCTCAGCTAACTATAGCACTGGGTAATATTAATATGGGGGGTTTTGCTATTCAAATTTTTTTTAATAATATGAACCTTAAATAGAATATTCAAAACACCTTTTGTCTAAAAGATTCACTTATAGGGGCCGATTTAACAATGTGCAGGCGCACATCGATAAATGCCGACAGCATACGCTGTCTGCATTTATCATTGCACAAGCAGTTCTAGTGAAATGCTTGTGCAATGCCGCCCCCTGCACATTCGCGGCCAAACAGCCGCTAGCAGGGGGTGTCAATCAACCCAATCGTATCTGATCAGGCGGATTGCTGAGGTGGAGGACGAGTTAAGGAGCAGAGGTTCTAAGACCGCTGCTTCTTAACGCCTGTTTCCAGTAAGCCTGAAGGCTCATGCGGAAACAGGTGCATTCGGACCTCAATAAAGCGGCCCCTTAGTGTAAGGGCAATATATAAATAATTCCCCCTATAAAGGTTATATAAATAAAATATCCATGTCCTGCTCAGTGTACCCAAAAATGGACATATAGGCATAACATTAGAATGATTTCACTTTATCCATTAGAAAGCTTCAAATCTTGGTAGCTTAATATGGCAATAAAATAATAATAGCTTATCAAATATAAAATTGAAAAGAACTAGAATAACAGCTAAAATAATAATATCTGGTAGCTACCTGATGAAAGCCCAAGGGATGATTTCAATACTAACAATCTATTTTATCTATTCTTTGTGGCTATCGAAGTATAAATTATTAACTAGTAAGGAAAGCTATAAGGTAATGGGCATGTTTTGAATCAATATTGTTTTCTAATAGTGGTCTATAGTAAAGGTGGTAAATAATATGGCACATGGGATATAGCATCTCTGTTTCTTAGGAAAATAAATTAACATGCAACAATATATAAAGTAGTGTGTATCTACCACATGAGTAATTATTCAATAAGGTGTATGAATACATGTTACCAGCTTAGTATTATGGGCATTAGAAACCTAAGAACAGGACGCACAAAGCTTATATCAAACTAACCAGGTTTGATGTTTTAGCCTTTCACTGTAGGGTTAATGGCACATTGCGTATTCATAGAACTCTCAACTATATATCAACATATTACAAAATATATAGGCAGAGCATAATTTCAAAGCATTGCACATAGCAAGCAACTATAAACTTCGGACTATTTAGTCCTCATAAACAGTTACATGAAAATGTGTAACGCAAGACATAAAAGGCCACTACAATAGCTAGGATTATGTAGTGGAAAATGTAGTGCTATATGGGAGTTATATTTCTTATAAGACTCTTATTATTTTTAGTTATCTATTACTACCTGAATATGTGAAATTGATTAAAGTAAGTGATGTCTCTTAAGTGGGGCTAATTAAGACATTAAAAGTCCTAGTGGAAAGGGGGAGGGGCATTCAGCATGGAGGAGACAGCAGACAAATAGCTTCTTGCTTCAGACTCAGAAGAAAGACCATCATCATCGGATTGTGAATCACAGCTGCACACTTCATGCCAAAGGACAAATCCTTGTGAAGCAGACGAAGAACCTTCTGGCACTTCTACTTCAGAGCAGCAACCATCGGGCAATATGTCACTTAGCTGTCATGAAATAATTAAATGGTGGCTGCTAGATACATTTCCCCGCAGGAGGACAAGCAGCGGATCATCTGACTTTTTTTGTAAATATTCCGCTTGTCGTGAGTGAGCTCATCTCAGGTGCAGTAATAAAGAGGTCCAGACCAGATATTTATCAAACAAGGGCTCACCTCAGGAGAGGTGGAGGGGTTGTCCTGAAGAGACTCGTCTTCTGATAACATCTCTATTGCTTCTTGGAAATGTTCATAATGTGATGAAGTTAACCCTCCTCTTATCCCTCAATGCTGCCTTTTGCTTTTCTATAAACAAAACCTTATCTCCTGTAAAGAAGTTAGTTCACCCCTTGAAGATGAACGAGTCAGATGACTCAGATGATGAGGACAACGATGGTCCTGTTCGTAAGAAAGTGAAATTGCCTGACTGGGAAGTGGTTGATGAAGGAAAGAAGGAAGGTGAAGCAGCAGGAAGGAAGGTGAAGCAGCCCATAGTTCAGAATCCCAGAAAACTGACAATTGTTCTCATCCTTCTACATTGGGTGACACAGATTCCTCAAATCAGGCAAAAGAGAATGATAAAAGTACACAGGCTTGTTTATTTACCAAAGTGGAGTCATGCCTGATTTGTCAGTCCAGGCCAAAAAATGGATGCATTGTTCATGGGGATACAGGGCATTTAATGTCTTGTTATACTTGCGCTAAAAAGCTGAAAAAAAGGAACAAGCTTTGTCCTGTGTGTCGGCAACCGATTCAGATGGTTGTGCGCACTTACGTTAGTTAGACCCACAATAATAATACATTAGTAGTGAGACACACCCCTTACCGTTACCTTATGATTCTTACAAATAGCTGGTTCTAACCGTGCTAATATGTACTATGACAGAGTAACTATGTATCTTGTCATAATGTTCCATGCCCAAGAATGGCTTTGTATCTTTCTAGTTTACCTCCGTTTGACAATTTGAGAGATCGTTTTAATATAAAAATGAGGTTTCATTCTTATATGTCCAGTTTGTATGTTCAGTTTGTATTGCAGACAAATCTGTCGCTCTTATTTCTGTTTATGCTGACATTCCACTGCATGTATATTTTTGGCAAGTGTGCATCCATTTCTTGCAGTATCAAAGGTTTGTATCTTGTCATTTTTGATTCCTGAGTCTATAAATTACATGCACACAGTTTGTATTTAGTCACATGACCAAGGTTTGCCTATTCATGTACAAATCAGTATAGATATAGTGTCCACTCATTCTATTGTTGTCATTTTGAAAGGACATATACTGTATATACATTTTGTATTTTATTTTTTTTTGTATCTCAATAAAAACTTATGATTTAAAAAAAAAAAAGGCCTACTGGAATGTGGTGATGCAAGAGTCATTTGAAGATATAATCATAATAAAGTCTTCCATGTATAGAAATATGGCACGAAAGAAGTGGGTCACACTCAGCATCCATTAGCCTATTCCTATTTCCATTCTAACTCAACCACCTTTGTCTTCTAGTCTTCTCCTGAGAATTAACCAATTCCTTCCTGTGGCATCTCTGGCAGATCCCCTCTATAGTGAACATCGGTCTCAAGCTTAAATGTGAGGTAAGGAGGACAACACTTATCTATGGTGCAGGTGCAAATTAAATTAAAAGTACACAAATAACAAAGAAATATATTTTGAAATGCCCCCTTTTGGATGAAGAAAGAAAAAAGTTGACTACAATGTCCCTATAAGGTTTCTATTTCACACACACACAATGTAGAAACACAATGCACACACACGTGCATACACATACACAATGCGCACACACACATAATTATCTATATTATTCATATTTTATTAGTTACTAATCCTATAGAAAAATTGCATGAGAGAATTCCCAGTCATCAACTATTTAACCCTTATTAGCTCTGTCTAGTATTTCCAAACAATTTTACCTTATTATCACATAGAAGTAGACTAAATTTCCTTTGAATTCATTGCATGAAGGTTCTTCTCAATCATCTGGAAAAAAAATCAGCTCATTAAAAGTAACAACTTTCAATTTTTTTTCCGATCCCTTTTCATCTCTTATCATAGAGGTTACATTACGTTATTTGAGAAAATCAGTTGACACTTCTGCATTGGTTTCATTTTTATATTAAATTTCATTTTCATTGCATTACAGACATAGTAAATTCCACCAACCTAAGAAATAGACCCAGTTGGTGTTCTTATATCAAAGAATGGACTGCCCACTGTGATTTGCAGTGTTTACCTTCACAGAACCCTGTAAAAGTTATTTTTATTGTGTTTTAAGGTGACTTAAAATTGACCCTGTATATTGCATGTGGTGTAGAGGTATATGTTTTTAAATATATATATTAAGATACAAAACACTATACATTGAAATGGTGTACCTGGAATTTAAATCAAGATAAATTATTGCATTAAAACAATGATGTGATTATTTGTAAATCAATATGTTATCCTACAATAACAAATAAATTGCAGCTAGACTACGAGTTTTTAGCGCTATAGGGAAATTAATGACCGCCAAAAAAGCGGCGGTATTTAACCTCCCTATAGCGCTGCTATTACAAGTTTACAAAAAGCAGGCTTGTGCGGACGACATGGTGGCGTTCAGCTCCATGCTTCACCCAAATACAAGCGCTGCTTTGACGTGCTCATGCATGATTTCCCCATAGACATCAATGGGGAGAGCCAGCAAAAAAAAAGCCTACACTTGCGATCGCGGAAACAAAAGCTCCGTAATGCAGCCCCATTGATGTCTATGGGGAAATAAAAAGTTATGTTTAAACCTAATACCCTAACATAAAAACCACGTCTAAACACTCCTAATCTGCGGGCCCTAACATCGCTGCCACCTACATAACATTATTAACCCCTAATCTGCCGCTCCCGATATCGCCGCCACCTAAATACACTTATTAACCCCTAATCTGCCGCCCCAATGTCGCCCCCACTATATTAAATGTATTAATCCCTAAACCTCTGGCCTCCAACATCACTAAATAAATATATTAACCCCTAAATCAAACCCTAACCCTAAGCATAACTCTAAGTCTAACCCTAAGCCTTACACCCCCTAACTTAAATATAATTAAAACCAATCTAAATAAAACTTACAGTTATTAACTAAATAATACCTTTTTATAATTAAATACAAACTTACCTGTAAAATAAAACCTAAGCTAGCTACAATATAACTAATAGTTATATTGTAGCTAGCTTAGGTTTTATTTTTATTTCACAGGTAAGTTTGTATTTATTTTAACTAGGTAGACTAGTTAGTAAATAGCTATTAACTATTTACTAACTACCTAGTTAAAATACATACTAATTTACCTGTAAAATAAAACCTAACCTGCCTCATACTAAAATCTAACATTACAATAAAATGAAATAAATTACATTAACCAAATGCAATTTTCTAAATTACCAAAAAAAAACAAAACAATAAATTACACAAAATAAAAAACCAAATTATCAAAAATAAAAACGAATTACTCCTAATCTAATAGCCCTATCAAAATAAAAAAGCAAACTCAAAATAAAAAATAAACCTTAGCCTACACTAAACTGCCAATGGCCCTTAAAAGGGCCTTTTGCAAGGCATTGCCCCAAAGAAATCAGCTCTTTTACCTGTAAAAAAAAAATACAAACAACCCCCCAACAGTAAAATCCATCACCCACACAACCAAACCCCCAAATAAAATTCTATCTAAATAAACCTAAGCTAACCATTGCCCTGAAAAGGGCATTTGGATGGACATTGCACTTAAAAGGACATTTAGCTCTTTTACATTACCCAAACCCTAAGCTAAAAATAAAACCCACCCAATAAACCCTTAAAAAAAACCTAACACTAACCCCGGATGATCCACTTACAGTTTTCGAAGACCGGACATCCATCCTCATCCAGGCGGCAAAAGTTTTCATCCAAGAGGGCCGAAGTCCTCATCAAAGCCAGCAGATGTCTTCATCCAAGCGGGCAGACGTCTTCATTCAGACGGCATCTTCTATCTTCATCCATCCGGCGCAGAGCGGGTCCATCTTCAAGACATCCGGCGTGGAGCATCTTCTTCTTCCGATAATCAACATAGAATGAAGTTTCCCTTTAAGGTACGTCATCCAAGATGGTGTCCATTACATTTAGAATGTCTTGAAGATGGACCTGCTCAGCGCCGGATGGATGAAGATAGAAGATGCGGATGAGGCGTCTTCAAAAACTGTAAGTGGATCATCGGGGGTTAGTGTTATGTTTTTTTAAGGGTTTATTGGGTGGGTTTTATTTTTAGCTACGGGTTTGGGCAGTAAAAGAGCTAAATGCCCTTTTAAGGGCAATGCCCATCCAAATGCCCTTTTCAATGCAATGGTTAACTTAGTTTTATTTAGATAGAATTTTATTTGGGGGGTTTGGTTGTGTGGGTGGTGGGTTTTACTGTTCGGGGTTGTTTGTATTTTTTTTACAGGTAAAAGAGCTGATGTCTTTGGGGCAATGCCCTGCAAAAGGCCCATTTAAGGACCATTGGCAGTTTGGCCCTTTTAAGGGCCATTGGCAGTTTGGTGTAGGCTAGGGTTTTTTTTTTTTTGGGTGGGCTTTTTTATTTTGATAGGGCTATTAGATTAGGTGTAATTTGTTTTTATTTTTGATCATTTGTTTTTTTATTTTGTGTAATTTAGTGTTTATTTTTTTTTGGTAATTTAGATAATGATTAATTTAATTTATTTGATTTTATTGTAATGTTAGGTTTTAGTGTGAGGCAAGTTAGGTTTTATTTTACAGGTAAATTAGTATTTATTTTAACTAGGTAGCGGTCTACCTAGTTAAAATAAATACAACCTTACTTGTGAAATAAAAATAAAACCTAAGCTAGCTACAATATTATAACTATTAGTTATTTTGTAGCTAGCTTAGGTTTTATTTTACAGGTAAGTTTGTATTTATTTTTAAATAGGAATTATTTAGGTAATAATTGTAAGTTTTATTTATATTTATTTTAATTATATTTAAGTTAGGGGGTGTTAGGCTTAGGGTTACGTTAGGGTTAGGGTTACGTTAGGGTTAGATTTAGGGGTTAATATATTTATGTAGTGATGTGGGATGCCAGAGGTTTAGGGGTTAATAGTTTATAATAGTATATTTCAGTGTGGGGGGCTTGCGGTTTAGTGGTTAATAGGTTTACTATAGCGGTGGTGTGGGACGATGACAGATTAGGGGTTAATAATATTTAAATAGTGTTTGTGATGCAGGAGGGCGGCGGTTTAGGGGTTAACAATTTTATTATAGTGGCGACAATGTCGGGAAGCGGCGGAATAGGGGTTAATATGTTTTTAAAGTGGTGGCGATAGCGGGAGCAGCAGATTGGGATTAATACATTTATTATAGTGTTTGTGAAGTGAAAGGGCCTCAGTTTAGGGGTTAATAGATAGTTTATGGGTGTTAGTG
The DNA here is from genome assembly GCF_027579735.1 of Bombina bombina. Classification (NCBI taxonomy): domain Eukaryota; kingdom Metazoa; phylum Chordata; class Amphibia; order Anura; family Bombinatoridae; genus Bombina; species Bombina bombina. Next base: position 964,328,009 of record NC_069504.1, on the reverse strand, counting down.
CACTTTTTGACACTTTAGTTATGAGTTTTATGGCACAGCTTTGTAGCATACAACTCATAACTACTGACTTTAGATGACGGTACGGATCTTGTCATTTTAGGCTGTACCGCTCACTTTTTGGCCTTGCAGCAAAACTTGTAATACCGGCGTTATGGGAGTCCCATTGAAAAAGGACTTTTCTTAAAGTGCGGTACTGATGTTGCGTGCTGGCCAAAAAGGTGTGCGGTACACCTTTTCTGACAAGACTTGTAATAGCGACGTTAGGGAAAAAGCATCATTATGGGCCATAACAATGCTTTTTGAGTAATAACGCAAAACTCGTAATCTAGCTGTTGATTTTTTATTGGTGGTGTTTGAAAATTAAAGGTTAAATATTTTGTCTGGAGTATTCAATTTTTTATTTATTTTGTTTTATATCATGAAAATTTTCTAAGGTATGAAGCATAACCCCATGCACATTTTCAGTTAACATTTAGGGGCTGTTTCTACATAATTTGTCAGTCTAGATTTTTTTTTCACTCAAACACTCGCAGGGGCAGCCCTTATGGAATTCTTAAAAAAAAAGGGGCTGTCCATGCAAGTGGCAAGATCTCTCCCACAGAAATAATGAGATCTCTACTATGTAAAAGTTTGCATAAAGTATTGCATCAGACTTCAGAAAGGAAGGAATTCTTCCAAAAGCTTGTCTGCTTTTAAACGTATAGTTAGTCTATAAAAAGTATCATTGCTCAATGCAACACTCTTGTTATTTTGGTTTCTAAATCACTGGACTAATGTGGGTACTCCAATCAACAAATACTGTTGTAGCAATTAGCGCTTATAAAATGAACCAGAGGGGGGGGGGGGCGGAGCTTGCAGCTGAGCAGGGAAGACGTACTTTAGACTAGCTCCATCTAAAGAAGTGAAATAAATGGTGATTTCAAGCTTAAAAAATACCACACAGTCTTGTCAGAACTCTGGGCACAAAGTACTTTAGAGGTAGTTAATTTCAGGGGTGTTTTTTCATCTGACTCCCCAAGTTTACGGACACTAATTGTCCCTTAAGGTAATCTGGTTAAGAGGTGTGTGCCGGACCGGTCTGGGGCTTGCAGGCCTGGGGCTTGACGGCGGGATAGCAGACTGCTGGGACTTAGCCAAAGCTTACAGTCAGCTGAGCAGAAGATCTGATCGCCAGAATGTTGGGGCTCCGCTCGACGATTCTAATACACCATGAGCCTTTGTCCCATTCACCAGCACACAGAGGAAGACATTGTGCCCCAGCGCACTGCAAGAAATTTGAGCGGGTCCAGAAAACTGAAAGGACAGAGTATACACTTACCTAGCACCACCACCGCAGAAGCGGAAAGTCAATTGTAAGCATAGTCTTTGCCGGGGACTTCTCTGAGCAAAAAGGGTATTGTGGAGAGGGTTTGGCGGGACCCACCATCTTGAGGTATCGACACTACGCAGCAAAGTATAGATCCCACTGTGGATTGGTGTTTCCTACTAATTCCCTGATCAAGGACTTGACGGCATATGGGAGAGGGTATTACAGTCCATGGGGGGCAGCTCCTGAATCGTAATAGCTGCTCCTAGGCAATCTATAGGGTTTAAAAAACACAAATCAATTACCCACATAACCGCTCTGAGACTGCTAAGTTTTATTACGGCTGGTATCCATACACAATAAGATTATACCTGACTCAGCCCCAAGGGGCCATTAAACATTCACATTTTGAGATTCACAGGCACAGGGTGCATAATGCTCAGGATCAGCACATCCTAAGCCTCACTCGACTACAGTAGTATTTGGTCTTTGCATACACAACTGAGATTTTGCCATCAATTCAAGAGAAAACCAAAGAGGGGGGGATCTAAAATAAAATAAAGAAACTACTGACAGGTATTGAACTTGTAATATTGTGACCCACTCCTCACCCGCTCCCACTCAGCTTGTCTGAGTGGGTCACTTTCACATTCCTTTTCCTCCCTCCTAGAGGACGTATCCCAAATCCCCTGAGGAGTGGCAATAACTAATATCTCACTCACATGCTGAAGACCGTGCCGTAGGAATTATAGTCTCAGCAAATAAGATTTATAGATGGGCGCTCTGAGAATCTAATATTAATTTAAACTAAAGCTACTCATGCTAAGAGCTTAAATCAACTAGTTCTATTTCCTTCATAGACCCTTCAATACCAATACATATTGTTCTCTACCCTGACGGTGGATCTGTACAAGTAACAGGTTAGGTCCATGTTGGTAACATATATTAAGGGTTACACAGTCTCCTGACAAAGGAATCAATGGCTTTATTTAACATTATAGAGATTTCTACACTAACATTTCACATAAATTCCACAACTAAAGCCTGTAAATGGAGAATATAATGGCCTAGGAGGGGCACAAATGGCAAACCACATCACCTTACAAATCCTACATGGTAGGTCCATGAGAGTATTGAAACTGGATAATATTAAGGTAAATAAAACTCCAGACCCAGATGGAAAACACCCAAGGGTGTTAAGGGAATTTAGCACTGTTATAGACAAACCACTACTCTTAATTTTTCAAGACTCATTATCCTCAGGCATGGTACCCCAGGATTGGCGTAAAGCTGATGTGGTGCCACTCTTCAAAAAGGGATGCAGGGATGATCCAGGAAGATATTTGAAGGGATTATAAAGGATTATATTGATGACCATATTTGTGTAAACAAGATTATGAGTTCTAATCAGCATGGTTTTAGGAGAAATAGATCATGTCAAACTATTCTACGAGGAAGTAAGTAAAAATATAGATAAAGAGGAATCAGTTGATGTGATATACTTAGATTTTGCAAAGGCATTTGATACAGTGCCACATGAGAGCTTAATGCACAAAATTAAGAGACTGGGAATAGCTGAAAATGTTAGCTCATGGATAAATAACTGGATAAACGATAGGGAGCAACTAGTAGTAGTAAATGGATCATACTCAGATTGGACAAAGGTAATCAGTGGAGACACCAGGGATCAGTACTGGGCCCTGTTCTTTTTAATATTTTTTATAAATGACTTGGAGCAAGGATTAAATAGCGACATCTCTATTTTTGCAGATGATACTAAGTTAAGTAAGGTCATTAGTTTAGAGCAGGATGAACCTTCATTACAAAGGGATCTGCAAAAATTAGAAGTATGGGCAAGTAAATGGAAAATGAGATTTATATGGGAAAATGCAAGGTTCTACATTTTGGAAGTAAAAATAAGCAGGCAACATATTTTTTAAATGTTGACAAGACTTAGCCAACCAGAGGAGGAAAGGGTTTTGGGAGTAGTAATACATAACAAACTAAAGATGGGTGCACAATGCAGGGCAGCGGATTCAAAAGCTAATAAGATATTAGCATGTATTAAAAGAGGCATTGATTCAAGGGAGGAAAGCATAATTCTGCCACTATATAAAGCCCTGGTAAGACCTCACCTTGAGTATGGAGTGCAGTTCTGGTGACCAATGACAAAAAAAGATATTGCAGAACAAGAAAAAGTTCAGAGAAGGGCCACAAAGGTATTAAGGGGATTGGAGAATTTAACCTATGAGGAGAGGCTAGCCAAACTGGGTCTGTTTTCTTTAGAAAAAAGGTGCCTGAGAGGGGACATGATTCATTTATATAAATATATTCAAGGCCCATATACAGAGATGGCAGAAGCTCTGTTTATTCCAAGAAAATTGTTTCTGACAAGAGGTCACAATTTATGGTTGGAGGAAAGGAGATTTAATCTCCTGCAACGGAAACATTTTTTCACTGTAAGAGCAAAAAAATGGTGGAACTCATTACCAAAGGAGGAAGTGAATGCCAATACCCTAGATACATTTAACAATAGTCTGGATACATTTATGTATATAAACAAAATTCATGGATATGATTGCTAGTATTAAATGGGTAACCTTTTAGTGGGGTTATTTAAGCTTAACTGAAGCTTTTCGTATAAGTTGAACTCGATGGACTTCAGTCTTTTTTCAACCTTATCTACTATGTTACTATGTTACAATGTTACATCCAACCCCTTACTAAACCCAGGTCCTGAGAGTACACAATAACAGCATCGAACCTACGCTCCAACCCACCATCAATAGTACAACCATCACTCAGTGAAAAGAATACCTAAACACCATGAAGAACAAAACTCAAACAGTAAAAGAGTGCTTATCTAAGTCACAAACTAAACAGAGAGCACTAGAAAAAGGCTCTCCCTCAAGTAAGCCCCACAGACAAGATAGGATTGAAGAATGCAGAGCCCCCCGAATAAGGAACTATTGTCACAAATTAAATTAATATTCCAGGATGAATTAAAAACAGCTCTGACTGAGCTAAGACAAGATATAAGAGAAATAGGAGGCCGCACAGCTGAAAGTGAAGAAAAGTTAGACAATGTAATGGAAGAAATCCCTCTCCTCAGAACATCTATAATGGACAACACAACATATATCAGTAAACTGGAAGACCAAATTGAGGACTTGGAGAACAGGTCACGTAGATCTAATTTACACATCAGAAACCTTCCAGAATCCTATAAAAACCTTCAGGAAACTATAACTGACCTTTTCCAGCAATTAATTCCAGACATAGAACCGGACATGCTGTTAATGAACCTGGTACATAGAGCCCTATCAAGACCACAGCAAATGATCACAAGATACATAATTCTAAAACTCCACGACTACCATGTAAATGAATTAATCTTGAAAGCTGCCAGATCTAAACACAACATCAAGTACGAGGGTCACATCATTCGGATTTACACTGACTTAGCCCCAATTACTCTACAGAAGAGGAGGGACATGAAATTCATAACAACAGCTCTCACTAAGGCACACATGAAATACAGGTGAAATTTCCCTTTTAAACTAATCTTCACCCATCAAAGTATCACCTACTCCTATAGCACTCCAGAAGAAGGAAGCACCATATATGATCGTCTTCAGATTCCTCTGGAACCAGCAACCACATCAACAAACAAAAATTTGCAAAGAAAAACCTTCCAAAGCGAATGGACCCCAGTGGGAAAATCCAGGAAATCCAAGAGACAAAAGTCAAGCCTAAACAAACCTATTGACTCTGACTTCCAAAGCAAAGAGGATGCCTCACCCGCTTGAATGGTCATGTTAGTAAGTTACTAATGAGACTTGCTGACTAATTTGTATGGGGATTCCTGATCCCCAACGTTACAGATCAATATTTGACTAATAAAAGTTAATGGACTTTAGTTAATGTACAAATATATCAGTTCAAAGTTAATATTAATTAATGACTGTTATATAAATAAAGTTTAATCGGAATATGAAGCTGAAACAGACCTCTTAAGACCTTACCTCTCCTACCCTATTCCCCCTACCCTTATCCCTGCCTTCCCATAAACCTTAAGTTTCTCATGCCTAACCCAAAACATCTAAGGGTTTGCCATGTCATGTAACCCTTATCTCTCTAATAAGTTAGAATTTCTGAGCATCTTGATTTTGTTTATTTGTATTTTCTGTTTCCAATACAGGTTCTTTATTTCAGATTAATATCCAGCTTGTTAAACCAATTGCCACTTAACTATTTGTCACATTATCACTTGTCTAATATACATTTTTTCTCTAAGGCTTTATCTCCTTCATTAAGCTCCTATGGGGATGTTTTGCAGATCTCGGATTTATGCAACATAATTCAGAGAAGAGAGAGAACCACATACTTAGCCTCCATAAAAAAAGGTACCAAACCATTAATATGTACACCATTTTAACATCATGTCTATAAAAGTTATATCACATAATGACAGAGGGTTTAACTCGGACATTAAAAGGAAAAATCCATTAATGAATATAAAAATATAAATGCACATATAGTAATGATACAAGAAACACATTTCACCAAATTATACACTCCTAAATATTGGGACAAAATTTACCCTGTACAATATCACGCCATCAGTCCTAAAAAGAAATGTGAAGTCACAATACTCCTTCATTCATCCCTAAACTTTATAGAGGAAGAAATAGTGAAAGGCAAAGAAGGACAATTTCTTATAGTTAAAGGATTGATCCAAAACACCCCTGTATTACTTGTAAATGTATATGCGCCCAGTGATCAACAAACTACATTTATAGCAAAATTAAGCAAACAAATAACTCTATGGAAGAGATACAAAAACTATTATAGGAGGAGATTTCAACACTACATTAGACAACCAGATAGATAGAAAGTCACAAAATCTATCACTGACCACCACAACAAAACCACCCAACAGACTTTTAAAAGACTTTACCTCAGACCATAACAGACTGCTGGAGATCGCTTAACAAAGACACTAGAGACTACACATATTTTTCACCAATGCACAGAACACACTCTAGAATTGATTACATATTCATGAGTCAAATTTGAATACCTCTCTTAACTAACGCTGCAATTCTTAATTGCTCCTGGTCGGATCACTCCATAGTGGAGGTTACTCTTGCCTGGTGTGATCAATCCAAAAAGATCTAAATCTTGGACTTTGAACACTACCCTTCTTCAAGACAACATCTTTTTAAATAAACTAAAGCAGCTAGTTACAGAATTTATTTCTATCAATAGAGATTTAACCTCTAACCCTATCCACGAGTGGGGAGCTCTGAAAGCATTCCTCATAGCGGAATCTAGTAAATTACGTAAACTAAATGAAGCCAAATTAACACAACTAAAAGATTAAATCAACAGATTGCGCTCTCAGTCACAAGTTAACCCAACATAGAAAACCCTAAAAAAACTAAGAGATAAGAATGACGAACTAGACCAGATCTTAAACATAAATGCAGTCAGATCGATTAGAATATTTGACACACAATACTATATTTATGGGAATAAACCCAACAGAATGCTAGCCAACAAATTAAAGGAAGTCACTAAAACCACAACAGTCCCACAAATACAACAACCGGACAATAAAAACACTAATGACCCACTAGTGATTGCAAACACCTTTGCGGACTACTACCACAAATTGTATAACCTTCCAAAACCTAACAAGAAATGTGACAGTATATGCACACTAAATAATTTCTTACGAAATAGTACATTACCAAACATAACTGCAGAAGAACTAAACTCGTTAAACCTCCCTATCACTCACACTGAAATTAAACTGGCTATAATAACTTAAAAAGCTCAAAGGCGCCGGGTCCAGATGGGTACTCTGGTACCTTCTACAAAAAAACGACAGAACATCTTAATACCGCAACTATCCCTAGTGTTTAACTCAATTTTGTGAGGTAAAGAAATCCCCCAAAAAACTATGATAGCGAGAATTGCAGTAATCCCAAAACCAGGCAAGAACAAGCAACATTGCCGAAATTATAGGCCCATTTCCTTGGTCAATCAAGAAGTCAAACTACTCACAAAAATGCTTGCCAATTGACTCAACCCCATACTTACCAAAATAATCAACCCAGATCAAGTAGGATTCATACAGAACAGAGAAGCCCCAGATAATACAGAAAAGGTTATAGATCTGATCAACTTAGCCACAGTCCAGGGAACGCCTTCTCTTTTCCTTTCATTGGACGCAGAGAAGCTGTTCTATAGGATAAATTGGGATTATATGTTTGCCACCCTAAAAAAATAGGTATCACTGGAACTTTCCTAGATGCTCTTATAAGCATTTACTCGCCCCCCTCAGCTTATGTTAAATTATCCATCTACCAATCAAAATCTATCCCAATTAGTAATGGCACTCATCAGGGATGCCCGTTATCACCTTTATTATTTGCACTCAGTATTGAACATCTTGCAATCAAAATCAGAGACAACCCAGGCATTTCAGGCATTAAAGTAAGCTCAAAGGAGCACAAAGTGTCATTATTTGCTGACAACATAATACTGTCCTTAACCAAACCACTACTATCCCTCCCACCATTATACTCTCTAATACAACAATTCAGACACCTTTCCAGATATAAAATCAACGAAGATAAATGTGAGGTGTTAAGCATAAAATTACAGCAACAAACAAAGAAACTATTAGAACTAAATTTCACATTTAATTGGGCACAAAAATCAATTAAATACCTGGGAATTAGCCTCCCTACAAATATCTACACTCTCTCAACAAATATCTACACGCCCCTCATCACGGCCACTCTGGATGACGTCACTTAAAGGAACCTTCATTCTTCGTTAGCCGTTAGAAGATAGACCCGCTCTGCGCCGGATGAAGATAGAAGATGCTGTCTGGATGAAGACTTCTGCCGGCTTGGATGAAGACTTCGGCCCGCTTGGATGAAGACTTATGCTGCTTCATTGAGGACTTCTGCCGGCTTCGTTGAGGATGGATGTCGGGTCTTCAAAAACTGTAAGTGGATCTTCGGGGGTTAGTTTTAGTTTTTTTTAAGGGTTTATTGGGTGGGTTTTATTTTTAGCTTAGGGTTTGGGCGGAAAAAGAGCTAAATGCCCTTTTAAGTGCAATGCCCATCCAAATGCCCTTTTTAGTGCAATGGGGAGCTTAGGTTTTTTAGTTAGGATTTTATTTGGGGGGTTGGTTGTGTGGGTGGTGGGTTTTACTGTTGGGGGTGTTGTTTGTATGTTTTTTACAGGTAAAAGAATTGATTTCTTTGGGGCAATGCCCCACAAAAGGCCCTTTTAAGGGCTATTGGTAGTTTAGTTTAGGATAGGGTTTTTTATTTTGGGGGGGCTTTTTTATTTTGATAGGGTTATTAGATTATGTGTAATTAGTTTAAATATCTGATAAATTATTTTTTATTTTGTGTAATTTAGTGTTTTGTTTTTTTGTAATTTAGTTAATTGGATTTAATTAATGTAATTTATTTCATTTTAGTGTAAGGTTAGGTGTTAGTGTAACTCAGGTTAGGTTTTATTTTACAGGTAAATTTGTATTTATTTTAGCTAGGTAGCTAATAAATAGTTAATAACTATTTACTAACTATTCTACCTAGCTAAAATAAATACAAACTTGCCTGTGACATAAAAATAAAACCTAACGCCTAGATTTAGAGTTCTGCGTTAGCCGTCAAAACCAGCGTTAGGGGTCCTAACGCTGGTTTTGGCCGCCCGCTGGTATTTAGAGTCAGTCAGGAAAGGGTCTACCGCTCACTTCCAAGCCGCGACTTTTCCATACCGCAGATCCCCTACGCCAATTGCGTATCCTATCTTTTCAATGGGATCTTTCTAACACCGGTATTTAGAGTCTTGGCTGAAGTGAGCGTTAGAAATCTAACGACAAGACTCCAGCCGCAGAGAAAAGCCAGGAGTTAAGAGCTTTCTGGGCTAACGCCGGTTCATAAAGCTCTTAACTACTGTGCTCTAAAGTACACTAACACTCATAAACTACCTATGTACCCCTAAACCGAGGCCCCCCCACATTGCCGCGACTCTATTAAAAAATTTTTAACCCCTAATCTGCCGACCGCACACCGCCGCAACCTACATTATCCCTATGTACCCCTAATCTGCTGCCCCTAACACGCTGACCCCTATATTATATTTATTACCCCCTAATCTGCCCCCCCCAACGTCGCCGCTACCTACCTACAATTATTAACCCCTAATCTGCAGACCGGACCTCACCGCTACTCTAATAAATGTATTAACCCCTAAAGCTAAGTCTAACCCTAACACCCCCCTAAGTTAAATATAATTTTTATCTAACAAAATAAAATAAATCTTATTAAATAAATTAATCCTATTTAAAGCTAAATACTTACCTGTAAAATAAACCCTAATATAGCTACAATATAAATAATAATTATATTGTAGCTATTTTAGGATTAATATTTATTTTAAAGGCAAATTTGTATTTATTTTAACCAGGTACAATAGCTATTAAATAGTTAATAACTATTTAATAGCTACCTAGTTAAAATAATTATAAAATTACCTGTAAAATAAATCCTAACCTAAGTTACAATTAAACCTAACACTACACTATCAATAAATAAATTAAATACAAATACCTACAAATAAATACACTAACTAAAGTACAAAAAATAAAAAAAGAACTAAGTTACAAAAAATAAAAAAATAATTAACAAACATTATAAAAATATTACAACAATTTTAAGCTAATTACACCTACTCTAAGCCCCCTAATAAAATAACAAAGCCCCCCAAAATAAAAAAATGCCCTACCCTATTCTAAAATAAAAATTGAAAAGCTCTTTTACCTTACCAGCCCTTAAAAGGGCCTTTTGCGGGTCATGCCCCAAAGAATTCTGCTCTTTTGCCTGTAAAAAAAAAACATACAATAACCCCCCCAACATTACAACCCACCACCCACATACCCCTAATCTAACCCAAACCCACCTTAAATAAACCTAACACTAAGCCCCTGAAGATCTTCCTACCTTATCTTCACCACGCCGGGTATCACCGATCCGTCCAGAAGAGGGTCCGAAGTCTTCCTCCTATCTGGCTGAAGTCTTCATCCAAGCGGGGGCTGAAGAGGTCCATCATCCGGCTGAAGTCTTCATCCAAGCAGGGGCTGAAGAGGTTCTTCTATCAAGCGGCATCTTCAATCTTCTTTCTTCCGGCTCCATCTTCATCTCGCCTACGCGGAACATCCTTCCTCCACAATGAACTCCCGACGAATGAAGGTTCCTTTAAGGGACATCATCCAAGATGGTGTCCCTCGAATTCTGATTGGCTGATAGAATTCTTTCAGCCAATCGGAATTAAGGTAGGAAAATTCTGATTGGCTGATTGAATCAGCCAATCAGATTCAAGTTCAATCCGATTGGCTGATTGGATCAGACAATCAGATTGAGCTAGCATTCTATTGGCTGATCGGAACAGCCAATAGAATGCGAGCTCAATCTGATTTGCTGATTGGATCAGCCAATCGGATTGAACTTGAATCTGATTGGCTGATTGAATCAGCCAATCATAATTTTCCTACCTTAATTTCTTAATCTTGGATGACGTCCCTTAAAGGAACCTTCATTCATCGGGAGTTCGTCGTGGAGGAAGGATGTTCCGCGTCGGCGGGATGAAGATGGAGCCGGAAGAAAGAAGATTGAAGATGTTGCTTGATAGAAGACTTCAGCCGGATGATGGACCTCTTCAGCCCCCGCTTGGATGAAGACTTCATCCGGATTATGGACCTCTTCAGCCCCTGCTTGGATGAAGACTTCAGCTGGATGATGGACCTCTTCAGTCCCCGCTTGGATAAAGACATCGCCCGGATAGGATGAAGACTTCGGACCCTCTTCTGGACGGATCGGTGATACCCGGCATGGTGAAGATAAGGTAGGAAGATCTTCACTGACTTAGTGTTAGGTTTATTTAAGGGGGGTTTGGGTTAGATTAGGGGTATGTGGGTGGTGGGTTGTAATGTTGGGGGGGTATTGTATGTTTTTTTACAGGCAAAAGAGCAGAATTCTTTGGGGCATGCCCCGCAAAAGGCCCTTTTAAGGGCTGGCAAGGTAAAAGAGCTTTTCAATTTTTATTTTAGAATAGGGTAGGGCATTTTTTTATTTTGGGGGGCTTTATTATTTTTATTAGGGGGCTTAGAGTAGGTGTAATTAGCTTAAAATTGTTGTAATATTTTTATAATGTTTGTAAATTATTTTTTTATTTTGTGTAACTTAGTTCTTTTTTTATTTTTTGTACTTTAGTTAGTGTATTTATTTGTATTTATTTGTAGGCATTTGTATTTAATTTATTAGTGTTAAGTTTAATTGTAACTTAGGTTAGGATTTATTTTACAGGTAATTTTGTAATTATTTTAACTAGGTAGCTATTAAATAGTTATTAACTATTTAATAGCTATTGTACCTGGTTAAAATAAACACAAATTTGCCTTTAAAATAAATATTAATCCTAAAATAGCTACAATATAATTATTATTTATATTGTAGCTATATTAGGGTTTATTTTACAGGTAAGTATTTAGCTTTAAATAGGAATAATTTATTTAATAAGATTTATTTTATTTCGTTAGATAAAAATTATATTTAACTTAGGGGGGTGTTAGTGTTAAGGTTAGACTTAGCTTTAGGGGTTAATACATTTATTAGAGTAGCGGTGAGGTCTAGTCGGCAGATTAGGGGTTAATAATTGTAGGTAGATAGCGGCGACGTTGGGGGGGGGGGCAGATTAGGGGGGTAATAAATATAATATAGGGGTCGGCGGGGGTTAGGGGCAGCAGATATACGGTATGGATCTTGACGGTATAGGGTGTATCGCTCACTTTTTGGCCTCCCAGGCAGACCCATAATACCGGCGCAAAGGAAGTCCCATTGAAAAAGGAATTTTTGAAAGCTGCGGTAGTTACGTTGCGTTACGGCCAAAAAAATGTGCGGTGCAGCTAAACCTGCAAGACTCGTAATACCAGCGGTAGTGAAAATGAGCCTTAATGCTGCTTTTTCACTCATACCGCAAAATTCATAATCTAGCCAAAAGATAGCAACAACTTTATTTTTTAATAAAATAACTGCACTAGGCAGTGTTTTGCGGTTAAATGTGACGGGATTGGGTTGTTAGAAAAAAATGGCACTGAAAAATGCCTTTACTTTGCGGTTTAAGGGAACTGTGTGTTCCCTGTAAATATATACATGTATATGACTATATACATATATTTTATGTGTTAATATGTGTATATACACATATTGTACAAGAAAAAGGAAACAGGAAAAAGTCACAAGCCGTTAAGTTAGGCTAATGTGACTAAGTGTGACAAATGTTCAGGAGGAGCCTTCAGCCTAAATTCTAGTAAAACTGTACATGTAATATATGCAGTCAAGAAAATCACAGTAATTCATAGGGCTTACCCTGTAGCTGATCAACGCTTGCTGCTGTTTGCTTCCCAAGCATAGACGTTAGAGCAATGTGCTGCCTCCAAGCAGTTATGCTAATTCTGAAATACTGAGCTGGTATAGATTCCCTTGTCGCCTAGGACATAACCGGATCGTACCGGGTCCTATGAAGAAAATAAACAATCTCACCGTTGCGTTTCTCTTCCTGTAATGTTCAGCTCCTTGCAAAGTGGATCCGTCTCCTAAGCCTCTGAAGAGCCGGGCATTCAAGCAGCCGCTCACTGTACCGCCAAGTCGTGGGCGTGTAGTAGGCAGGGCAGACTCCACCAATCCTGGAAGGCGAACTGTGGGGAACGATCTGTAATCCAATCTTCTGTAAAGAAATCTAAGCTGAAAGGCTCTACTCCCGGCCAGGGTGGACTGGCTCAATTGCTGGACAAGATAAACATAAACTGAAAAAGAAAACTTGAGCAAGTCCTTAGTATAAAACGTAACATTTATTTCACCCTTGTGGGTAATTAAAAGCACTCCATAAACTCCACCACATAGAAACAGTTCAATACATTAAGTAGAATACAGCTGTGTTAAGCATACGCGTTTCAGCAGAAGCCGTAGTCATAGCCTAACTAAACTTAAAGAGGGCAGGATTTAAATACCCCCAAAAAACACAGCCATAGGTTAAAACAAATAAAATTCAGCTGTATTACCTAAGTGTCAATTGTCTTAATTATGCTGGTTAACCCCTTACTCTAAAATAGAAAAGGACCCACACATGTGAAATAATATACATCAAAGAAACCTGTAAATTAAAGCAATGTTATATTGAAGGAAACAGTGCATGCTGCTTAAACTCATTCACTCCAAACGCACTAAATGTTATAATTAAAAGATTAGAGTGACCACAAAACTTGATGTAAATAATAAAATAGGATAAACCTGAAAACCCATGTCTTCCATATATAATTACCATTCATCTACAAAGCACCTCGGTTCTAGATAATTATTGCGAGTAAAATGAAAAAATATTTTATGGGACTCGAACTCACTACCTACTGGTCTATGTACAGTAACTGTAACCACTAGGCTATCCACAGGCTGTTTAAAGAGCTATGTTTGCTTTGTAACTTAAGATGAGTGCTGGTACCCTAGGGATTTTGCACTGCTATATGCTTGAGATAAGACCAAAAATATATGATTAGATAAACAAACAACACCTACTAGGTGAAATCTAAGGTAATCTAGCATGTATAAAAGAATATAATATATATACATATAGAAATGTATCTGTATTATCACCTATAGTAATATGGGATGTCCCATCAAGGACATTCACTCCAAGTGCACCAAATGTAAATAAAAAAGTTGCAGTGACCGCAAAACCTAATGTAGATAATAAAATAAAATAGAATAAATTAAACCTGCAAAGCCATTTCTTCTATATGTAGAATTGTCTTAAGTCTATAAAACACCCAAATTCTAAAAGGTTATTACGAATAAAGATACAAAATATTGTGGGACTAGAACTCACTACCTTCTGGTCTATGGACAGAAACTGTAACCACTGGGCTATCCACAGACTATATAAAGAGCTGTGTTAGCTTAATGTCTTAATATTAATGCTGGTAACCAAGGGATATTGCAATGTTATGTACATGAGATAGAAGCAGAGATATATGGTAAAATGACCAAACGACACCTACTAGGTGGAATATAAAGTAATCTGACATATATAAAAATATAATATATATGCATATTGAAATTTATCTAAATTACCACCTACAGTAATATAAGATGTCCCATCTAAAGACAGACCCCACAATTCATGTTATAATAATATTGAACAGGGAGAGTTCATTAACTGGGCAAAAGACCTAAACTGGCTCTCTATCTAACTTATACCCAATATCTCAAATTACAAAAAGGTATGATATAAAATAAGACACAATCAGTGTCTGGATTAGAACTCACTACCCCTTGATCTAAAGGCAAAATCTTTACCCACTAGGCTATCCAGCCATGTATTGGACAGCAAATGGTGATAAAGACAGTAGACAAGGAGTATAGATAATGTATACCAGATGCAAAGATTGAGAATTAGGTATACAATGGGCAACCTGCAAATGCTAAACAAAAGATAGGATATATCTTAACTATACAATTATTCTATATGTGACATGGAAACACCCATGCTATGATGGTTGTTGATACCTTAGTTAGATAGTGTAGATCATAAAATGAGAGGCAGCCTAATAGATGGAATGGTGTGAAGGGCTGCTCTAGACTATAGGAACCTGTACAAGATGATAATATAACAGGTAATTCAATATTTAATTGAACAATAAGAGGCTAGGCTTGCCAATGATTTATTAAGTCATATTCAGAATTAAAGCCCTTCGGCACCCTGGTCTCAAGTCTGAAAATCCAATACATCTCAATTTTGCTGAGAATTTTATTTTTATCCCCTCCTCTCTTCGGTAGGATAGCCTTGTCAATTATCTGCCATCTAAAAGTGTCAATACTTTTGTCATGGCAGACGGCAAAGTGCTGGACCAAGGGAGTAGAAGATTTCCCTATTGTGATCGTGGAGAAATGCTCTCTTATACGCGACCCAACATCTCTGGTAGTTTGTCCAACATATTGCCGTCTGCACATGACGCAAGTGACAAGATAGACAACATGGGTAGAGTTACAATTTAGACAAAACTTAATGTCAAAATTTTCTTGGGTAATTTCAGATTTGAAGGTTTTTGAGAGTGTAGCATATTCACACGGTTTACACTTGTTCCTGCCACACTTGTACATTCCCAAATGGGTTAACCACGAACTTTGTGCAGCTGACAATGAAGGCAGATCTGATGGGGAAATAATGTTCCCTATACTCATGCCCCGTCTGAATGAACACCTCACACCCTGATCTACAGTAGAAACAATTTTATCATCTGCATTCAATAGCTTAAAGTGCTTCTTGATGATACCACAAATCTGTTTATACTGACCACTATGTCCAGTAATGAACGTAACCCCACCAAATTTACTCCTGTCTTTGTTTTTATCACTGTTCTCATTCAACAGGAGATCACGGTTGATAGCAGCCACTTCAATATTGGCTCTCTCGATGACTCGATCGGGGTAACCCCTTTGTCTGAGTCTTTATCACCATTTGCTGTCCAATACATGGCTGGATAGCCTAGTGGGTAAAGATTTTGCCTTTAGATCAAGGGGTAGTGAGTTCTAATCCGGACACTGATTGTGTCTTATTTTATATCATACCTTTTTGTAATTTGAGATATTGGGTATAAGTTAGATAGAGAGCCAGTTTAGGTCTTTTGCCCAGTTAATGAACTCTCCCTGTTCAATATTATTATAACATGAATTGTGGGGTCTGTCTTTAGATGGGACATCTTATATTACTGTAGGTGGTAATTTAGATAAATTTCAATATGCATATATATTATATTTTTATATATGTCAGATTACTTTATATTCCACCTAGTAGGTGTCGTTTGGTCATTTTACCATATATCTCTGCTTCTATCTCATGTACATAACATTGCAATATCCCTTGGTTACCAGCATTAATATTAAGACATTAAGCTAACACAGCTCTTTATATAGTCTGTGGATAGCCCAGTGGTTACAGTTTCTGTCCATAGACCAGAAGGTAGTGAGTTCTAGTCCCACAATATTTTGTATCTTTATTCGTAATAACCTTTTAGAATTTGGGTGTTTTATAGACTTAAGACAATTCTACATATAGAAGAAATGGCTTTGCAGGTTTAATTTATTCTATTTTATTTTATTATCTACATTAGGTTTTGCGGTCACTGCAACTTTTTTATTTACATTTGGTGCACTTGGAGTGAATGTCCTTGATGGGACATCCCATATTACTATAGGTGATAATACAGATACATTTCTATATGTATATATATTATATTCTTTTATACATGCTAGATTACCTTAGATTTCACCTAGTAGGTGTTGTTTGTTTATCTAATCATATATTTTTGGTCTTATCTCAAGCATATAGCAGTGCAAAATCCCTAGGGTAACAGCACTCATCTTAAGTCACAGAGCAAACATAACTCTTTAAACAGCCTGTGGATAGCCTAGTGGTTACAGTTACTGTACATAGACCAGTAGGTAGTGAGTTCGAGTCCCATAAAATATTTTTTCATTTTACTCGCAATAATTATCTAGAACCGAGGTGCTTTGTAGATGAATGGTAATTATATATGGAAGACATGGGTTTTCAGGTTTATCCTATTTTATTATTTACATCAAGTTTTGTGGTCACTCTAATCTTTTAATTATAACATTTAGTGCGTTTGGAGTGAATGAGTTTAAGCCGTATGCACTGTTTCCTTCAATATAACATTGCTTTAATTTACAGGTTTCTTTGATGTATATTATTTCACATGTGTGGGTCCTTTTCTATTTTAGAGTAAGGGGTTAACCAGCATAATTAAGACAATTGACACTTAGGTAATACAGCTGAATTTTATTTGTTTTAACCTATGGCTGTGTTTTTTGGGGGTATTTAAATCCTGCCCTCTTTAAGTTTAGTTAGGCTATGACTACGGCTTCTGCTGAAACGCGTATGCTTAACACAGCTGTATTCTACTTAATGTATTGAACTGTTTCTATGTGGTGGAGTTTATGGAGTGCTTTTAATTACCCACAAGGGTGAAATAAATGTTACGTTTTATACTAAGGACTTGCTCAAGTTTTCTTTTTCAGTTTATGTTTATCTTGTCCAGCAATTGAGCCAGTCCACCCTGGCTGGGAGTAGAGCCTTTCAGCTTAGATTTCTTTACAGAAGATTGGATTACAGATCGTTCCCCACAGTTCGCCTTCCAGGATTGGTGGAGTCTGCCCTGCCTACTACACGCCCACGACTTGGCGGTACAGTGAGCGGCTGCTTGAATGCCCGGCTCTTCAGAGGCTTAGGAGACGGATCCACTTTGCAAGGAGCTGAACATTACAGGAAGAGAAACGCAACGGTGAGATTGTTTATTTTCTTCATAGGACCCGGTACGATCCGGTTATGTCCTAGGCGACAAGGGAATCTATACCAGCTCAGTATTTCAGAATTAGCATAACTGCTTGGAGGCAGCACATTGCTCTAACGTCTATGCTTGGGAAGCAAACAGCAGCAAGCGTTGATCAGCTACAGGGTAAGCCCTATGAATTACTGTGATTTTCTTGACTGCATATATTACATGTACAGTTTTACTAGAATTTAGGCTGAAGGCTCCTCCTGAACATTTGTCACACTTAGTCACATTAGCCTAACTTAACGGCTTGTGACTTTTTCCTGTTTCCTTTTTCTTGTACTGTTTGTTATAATTTGGTGCAAGCTGGCAGCACCACTAGGAGACATGGAAAGTTTGCAAGGGGCTACATCAACTGACACTCCACCACCACCGCAACAGTATTACTCACTTTTACCCTTCTCTGAAAGGGATCCCTCCATGTTTGAACTTGACAAGATTTTTTCAACTGAAAAAACTGACTTTTCATTGAGTAATTTGTTCATTGAAATAGAGAGACTTTTAATTAAGGAAACAAAGTTGCAGTGGGATATCTGGACATTAGAGCGTTATCTCAAGCTCAAAATTATACCAAGGGGATTACGCCTTAACAAATTTCCAACTTTTGAGACAACAGATATTCAATTTATTAACTCTTGGAATGACATTTTGAGTGAATGTTCAGTAAGATTGATGTTATTATTAGTTACTTTTAAAATGAGACAACTTGATGATTTAAGGAAAAACATACATGAGATTCAAAATGAATTGCTGGCACGCCAGACAGATCCCAATTATTTACAATTTGATACTGTTCTAAAATCTGTTTTAATTGGTGTTAAGAATGACATTGTTAACAGAAAGAATACTAAATACCTTAGAGATGTTACTGACTACAATTCTAATACGGTATATGTATGGAATCGCAGACAAAGATTTAACTCTAGAAGGGACCAGCAATATGGAGGATTTAACAATAGAGGTAATGCCAGGGGCAGAAATAGACGTAGAAGGGGATCTAGACAGAATAGTCAAAATAAGCAAGTGCATTTTTCAGATAGTGATATGTCTTCTGGTGATGACAGTTCAGGGAAAGATGAGGCCCAACAAGGGAGACCAGGTATACTCAAAAGTAATACCACCTACATAGGTACCCATGATCAAATTATAACAAATCCTCAACATTCTTACACTAATATAGGAAATCAATTCCTCCCATACATGAATACAGGAGCACCTAATACTCATTATCAGTCACGTTATCAGGAACCAGTAGACAGAAATTCATTGAATATCTATCAGAACTCACAAGCACATTTTCAACAGTCTTTACCAAGTACGCTATCTGCTCCCTCATTAGAAGAGAGTAGACAGATCGAACAGGTTTTTCCATTGGCCCAACTTCAACCAACAGGGGGGGGTCCTACACAGAACCTCCAAAACAGGTATCAATTGAGAGGCAACAGACCTCAGATGAAGTACAAATCTACAATGTAATTAATTTATCTAAACTTCATCTCTCTCCTGTACAATTGAAGGTTTTGGGCTATGGACTTAATTTTGTGCCAACCAATAACTTCAATTTGTTTGAAACCATCATTGATGTGAACAGGCTGGTTAGAAATGTTACTTTACGTAAACATTTTTTCTCTGCTGATACACAATCCCTCTCGGCTCAGATGGGTCCCAGTGCAAATAGTTTGGATTGCACCTTTGAACAAGCAGTAGATGCTACTCTACTTGACAGTATCTCATGGGACCACTCTGTAGCCGATACGGATACGGGTACTATAAACAGTTTTTGTGGGTTTAAAAACCCTTCTTCTTTTTACCCCATACAGAGTAGGGGCACAGTGATTGAAACCTTTTATCAGAGGGTGGAGCGAGATTTAAAACTGTTACATACTCAAGTTTCAAGTACAGCTAGGATCTCTAATCTATCCTTTCAGGAGAGGCAAGCTCTAGACCAACTGAAAAAGTGTAAAGATATAGTGATTAAATCCTCTGATAAGGGTGGTTCAGTGGTGGTTTTAGACAGAGAAAGCTATATACAAGAAGCTCTGCGCCAATTGCAAAACACACAAAACTATAGGATATTGCCTTCAGACCCCACTAAGCTGTTTCAGAAAAAACTGTCTCATCTGATAGATGAGGCCCTTGATAAGGGGTTTATTGACAAAGAGACAGCAGATTTTTTATATGTATCCAATCCTGTTGTTCCAATATTCCACCACCTCCCTAAGGTTCATAAATCCTTAGACGAGGTGAGAGGCCGTCCAATAGTGAGCGGTATTGGCTCACTATTGGAACATTTATCACAATGGCTTGATGCAATTCTGAGACCCCTAGTGGTGTCTCTGAAGAGCTATTTAAGAGATACCAAACACATTCTGAAAATGGTCAGTGAAGTCAGATGGAATAAGGAGACTGACTCTTGGCTTACTGTGGATGTAGCAGCTTTGTACTCCTCAATACCCCACCAAAGAGGAATAGAAGCTATCCGGTTTTTCTTGAGAGTATATACCGAATACACCCCTGATTTTCAGGAGTTTATTTTGGAGGTGACCCAATTCCTTTTGTCCCACAATTTTTTCAGGTTTCAAGGGGTATATTATCTCCAGATATGTGGGACAGCTATGGGGGCAAAGTTTGCCCCCTCCTATGCCAACCTGTTTTTAGGTTGGTGGGAGCTGTCCCACATATATGGAGATGATAACCCCTATCGTCATTGTATCTCTTTTTATAAGAGGTACATTGATGACATTATATTCATTTTTAGAGGTGATCAACATGAGGCGAAAAGTTTTGTAGATTGGCTTAATGTCAATGATCTGAACCTGGCTTTCACCTTTGAATTCCATAAAGAGTACATCAACTATTTGGATGTTACTCTTAAGGCTGATCCCTCGGGCAGAGTACAGACGGATGTATACAGGAAACCTATTGCAGGAAACTCTCTCCTGCATGCAAGATCATGTCATCCTGAATTTGTCCCATATGCCGTGGCAAAGGGACAACACATCCGCTTAAAAAGAAACTGTAGTAAACCTAGTCAATATTTTGATAGGGCCAAAGAATTGGATGTGCGACTCAGACAAAGGGGTTACCCCGATCGAGTCATCGAGAGAGCCAATATTGAAGTGGCTGCTATCAACCGTGATCTCCTGTTGAATGAGAACAGTGATAAAAACAAAGACAGGAGTAAATTTGGTGGGGTTACGTTCATTACTGGACATAGTGGTCAGTATAAACACTTTAAGCTATTGAATGCAGATGATAAACTTGTTTCTACTGTAGATCAGGGTGTGAGGTGTTCATTCAGACGGGGCATGAGTATAGGGAACATTATTTCCCCATCAGATCTGCCTTCATTGTCAGCTACACAAAGTTCGTGGTTAACCCATTTGGGAATGTACAAGTGTGGCAGAAACAAGTGTAAACCGTGTGAATATGCTACACTCTCAAAAACCTTCAAATCTGAAATTACCCAAGAAAATTTTGACATTAAGTTTTGTCTAAATTGTAACTCTACCCATGTTGTCTATCTTGTCACTTGCGTCATGTGCAGACGGCAATATGTTGGACAAACTACCAGAGATGTTGGGTCGCGTATAAGAGAGCATTTCTCTACGATCACAATAGGGAAATCTTCTACTCCCTTGGTCCAGCACTTTGCCGTCTGCCATGACAAAAGTATTGACACTTTTAGATGGCAGATAATTGACAAGGCTATCCTACCGAAGAGAGGAGGGGATAAAAATAAAATTCTCAGCAAAATTGAGATGTATTGGATTTTCAGACTTGAGACCATGGTGCCGAAGGGCTTTAATTCTGAATATGACTTAATAAATCATTGGCAAGCCTATCCTCTTATTGTTCAGTTAAATATTGAATTACCTGTTATATTATCATCTTGTACAGGTTCCTATAGTCTAGAGCAGCCCTTCACACCATTCCATCTATTAGGCTGCCTCTCATTTTATGATCTACACTATCTAACTAAGGTATCAACAACCATCATAGCATGGGTGTTTCCATGTCACATATAGAATAATTGTATAGTTAAGATATATCCTATCTTTTGTTTAGCATTTGCAGGTTGCCCATTGTATACCTAATTCTCAATCTTTGCATCTGGTATACATTATCTATACTCCTTGTCTACTGTCTTTATCACCATTTGCTGTCCAATACATGGCTGGATAGCCTAGTGGGTAAAGATTTTGCCTTTAGATCAAGGGGTAGTGAGTTCTAATCCGGACACTGATTGTGTCTTATTTTATATCATACCTTTTTGTAATTTGAGATATTGGGTATAAGTTAGATAGAGAGCCAGTTTAGGTCTTTTGCCCAGTTAATGAACTCTCCCTGTTCAATATTATTATAACATGAATTGTGGGGTCTGTCTTTAGATGGGACATCTTATATTACTGTAGGTGGTAATTTAGATAAATTTCAATATGCATATATATTATATTTTTATATATGTCAGATTACTTTATATTCCACCTAGTAGGTGTCGTTTGGTCATTTTACCATATATCTCTGCTTCTATCTCATGTACATAACATTGCAATATCCCTTGGTTACCAGCATTAATATTAAGACATTAAGCTAACACAGCTCTTTATATAGTCTGTGGATAGCCCAGTGGTTACAGTTTCTGTCCATAGACCAGAAGGTAGTGAGTTCTAGTCCCACAATATTTTGTATCTTTATTCGTAATAACCTTTTAGAATTTGGGTGTTTTATAGACTTAAGACAATTCTACATATAGAAGAAATGGCTTTGCAGGTTTAATTTATTCTATTTTATTTTATTATCTACATTAGGTTTTGCGGTCACTGCAACTTTTTTATTTACATTTGGTGCACTTGGAGTGAATGTCCTTGATGGGACATCCCATATTACTATAGGTGATAATACAGATACATTTCTATATGTATATATATTATATTCTTTTATACATGCTAGATTACCTTAGATTTCACCTAGTAGGTGTTGTTTGTTTATCTAATCATATATTTTTGGTCTTATCTCAAGCATATAGCAGTGCAAAATCCCTAGGGTACCAGCACTCATCTTAAGTCACAGAGCAAACATAGCTCTTTAAACAGCCTGTGGATAGCCTAGTGGTTACAGTTACTGTACATAGACCAGTAGGTAGTGAGTTCGAGTCCCATAAAATATTTTTTCATTTTACTCGCAATAATTATCTAGAACCGAGGTGCTTTGTAGATGAATGGTAATTATATATGGAAGACATGGGTTTTCAGGTTTATCCTATTTTATTATTTACATCAAGTTTTGTGGTCACTCTAATCTTTTAATTATAACATTTAGTGCGTTTGGAGTGAATGAGTTTAAGCCGTATGCACTGTTTCCTTCAATATAACATTGCTTTAATTTACAGGTTTCTTTGATGTATATTATTTCACATGTGTGGGTCCTTT
Organism: Bombina bombina; assembly: GCF_027579735.1. NCBI lineage: Eukaryota > Metazoa > Chordata > Amphibia > Anura > Bombinatoridae > Bombina > Bombina bombina. Next base: position 964,304,776 of record NC_069504.1, on the reverse strand, counting down.
TCTATTTTAGAGTAAGGGGTTAACCAGCATAATTAAGACAATTGACACTTAGGTAATACAGCTGAATTTTATTTGTTTTAACCTATGGCTGTGTTTTTTGGGGGTATTTAAATCCTGCCCTCTTTAAGTTTAGTTAGGCTATGACTACGGCTTCTGCTGAAACGCGTATGCTTAACACAGCTGTATTCTACTTAATGTATTGAACTGTTTCTATGTGGTGGAGTTTATGGAGTGCTTTTAATTACCCACAAGGGTGAAATAAATGTTACGTTTTATACTAAGGACTTGCTCAAGTTTTCTTTTTCAGTTTATATATACACATATTAACACATAAATATATACTGTATGTAAATAATCATATATATATATATTTTTTTATTTGCTGCTAGAGCGGCACTTCTTACCCCCTTCACTGCTCTTAGGTTCTGATGCCTTCTCGTGTTCTCATTTCTGACAACTTATAATACTAGCACATTAGTGTACGCTGGTATTACACAGTAGAGCACAAATATCGCTTTCACTAAAGGAATATTTAGCGCTCCCCTTGTAATCTGGCCCTTAATATTGTCAGTGGTGCAACTCTTTTTAACTCAGGTCTACAGTTGCGTTAACCACATGATCGTAAAATGTGATAGAGTTTGTACTTTCAAATTGTAATATGAGCTTTAGTTAGTGTGCGTGCGATTTTGCAATATCGTGTGCACTAATATTAGCATACCACTTGTAAAATAGCCTTATGTTTAGCATTTTTTTCCATTTGTATGCCCCTTTAAACAACTTATATTAAAGCAATAACAATCAACATACTGTACAGTATATATGTATTCTGTTTGCACATGTGTGTCCCTTATAATAACTAATATAAAGTAAAAACAAACAAACAATATACTGTTAACACATTAGAACATTTTCTCCACTTTTATGTTTATTTAAACAGCCAATCTGTTTTATAAAGATACATCTATTTTCTCATGCTAATCTTTATTTTGATTACCTCATTTATATCTAACATTCATTTTTTTGTGTGTTTAATATCCCTTTAGCTTTGGCTATTTTCTATGGCTACAAAAGCAAGCAATGCTTTTATATTTTCTATCATTTTGATGTGACTTCTCCATTCCTTTTGCATATTAGTACAGACTCTGTGTTGTACAGCAACCCACATCATCTATTCACCCTCCTTCAGAGTGCATACGCAGCTTCACAGCACCATCTGTCTTTTTAAAATGCAGGCTGCCCCTTAAATGCCTAATTTAGTCACAATGTAATTAGCCGCCCGCTCTGCCTCTTGTGTTCTTTTTTTCTTCTTTGTAGGTATAATGAGATCTTTTGCCAATTCAGGTCACAGATAAGGAAAAAAGCTAAACAAAAGTTTGATTTATGTTTTGTTTGGCTGTTTATGCAAAATCAGGAGGCCAACAATTTTCTGATTTACTGAAGAAAAATTGCAATCAAAATGTTGTGCCTTGCTTGAGTATGTTTTAAATGCTATAGGGATAATTAGTGAGTGTTTGAGTTAAAGGGAATATACAGTTGTGTGACTAACCCCATAACACAGTGGTGCATTAATTTTTCTTCTGCCCTAGGCACTGGGAAATACATTGGCCCCTGATTACCCAGACATAACACTGTTAACTCCTATTTAACTCATATATTTCTCTCAGCCAGACGTTAGGAATATGCAGAGGGAACATGCACTCCTTAAATACCCATAGTTCATGTATTTGTTATACAGTTACCAAATACAACATAGGAGTGGAAGGATTCATGTAATAGAAATACCACTAAGAAGTTACTGCCCCAAATTAAAGGTTCCCTAAAGTCAAAATTAAACTTTCATGATTAAGATAGAGCACACAATTTGAAACATATTTCCAGTTCACTTTCATTATCAAAATGGGCCCAATGTTTTTATATGCACACTTTCTGAGGCACCAGCTCCAACTGAGCATGTTCAAGAATCCACAGTATATACACATATGCATTTTGTGATTGATTGATTGATTGATGGCTATATTATGATGCAGGATGAAGGAAAATGGAACTAACTTTGAAATTTGTCAGAAAAAAATAATATACTATGCATTTGAAATTCAGATTAAGGGCACCATGTACAAAGCAGCTTATGTTGCTCCAAAACCCTTGTGGGGCAAGTGCGCACATGTAAGCATGCTTCCCACAACGTAAGAATTAGTGTTCATTAGAACGCTGCTTTTTACACTCTTCGCCACCTTTGTGACTCAGAGAAATCACCCCAACTCGCTCGCTCGGTGTGATTGACAGATCCTTCTCTCACGAGATTTGCTGAGAAACGAAAGTGTGGGCATTACACTTTCATCAGAGTGTATAATGATGCATATGGGTCAGTGGACAAACATATCCACTGCCAATATGCAGAGAAGGCGTGTGGACAACTTTACAAGTTGAGAAGCTTGTCTGCATGCCGCCGGATACATGGGGCCCTAAGTGCTTTTCCATTTGCATTTGTCAATTATGCATTTCTACTGTATTTAATGGCTGTTTAATCCTGCTACTCTAGGGGTAGGCCGAGCTAGGCCAACAAACGCCCCTACTGTAACACAAACCTTTATAGATGTGCACTGGTAAACTTTCAGTTCATCTGAAATTTGTGGTTTAGAATTTTTGGCAATGTCGGGTCATCATAATTTTGTTTGTCAATGCGTTCGGTTTGGACGAATATTTGGATAAGAATTTTTTTAAGCAAAATTTGTTACATTTCATTAAAACCTATGGGAAGCCCTCAGAACATTTCTTTTAGACAGAGAGTAACACTGCTAGGGAATGCAAACAAATAAAATATTCATTGCTAACTGTGACATAGAATAAGTTTCACAGTTTCAATAAATTGAAATTAAAAGCACCACTACAACGTAATTTCCATACAATATTTTTTTTCATTCAACTCATTCGTTTATTCTTCAAATACATCGTGCTACCCTTATCCCTCACTTTCTCACACATCTGCTCCATAACAAGGTTGTTGTTACACAAGTTAACTTGAAGAATCAATTCAAAGAAGGGAAGGAGAAGCAGCACCAGCAGGCATCAGAGTTACTGAACTAGGTAGGCCTGACACTACATAAACCTCAAAAATACACTTCCAAAGGAGGAGAAGGGCAAATATGTGACTAGAGCACCTTAAATACAGCAGCCAGCAGTTCCATAAGGCTTTGGCATTGATGGAGGATGATCAACACCAAGCAGGAAGTAGCAGTAGCAGCAGGAAGCAGAGTTACTGGACTAGATAGGCCTGACAGTACATAAATCTAAAAAATACACCTACAGGGGAGGAGGACAAGGACGTGCAGTTCTGTGTTTGTAGCATGTGGTCGCTTGTGTATTTAATTTACCTGGCAATTACATCTTAGATATTCTGGTTTTATTTCTGCGTTCCCTGACTATGCTTCAGTATAAACCCTTTCTTTGGACTGGTAAGGTATATGGCCAGTGGCGTATTTAGGTTTTGTGCTGCCCTAGGCAATCAAAATTCTGCTGCCCCCCCAACCCCCCACCCCCTTTGTTTTTAGGCTGTTTTTCAGCCACAATAATTTTTGGTCATGGTATAATGTGACTTTTTTAAGATTAGGACACAAGGAAGGAACAATTATTTCTAATGTTGTTAAAGTTCACAACTTTTCACATTCACACACATATGTACGCACACACACAGAAACATACATTCACACATTTACACACACACATATACATATTTACACACACATACACAAAACATACATTCACACTGTCACATTAACACACACACAGATGTACACACACATACACATATTTTCACACAAACACACATATTTACACACACAAACAAACATAAATTCACAGATACACACAGAAACATACATTCACACATTTACACACACACACACAAACATACATTCATTCACACAATTACACACACACACATACATTCACAGATTTACACACAAACATACATTTACACACACACACAAACATACATTCACATATTTACACACACACACCCAAACATACATTCACACATTTACATACACACACACACATACATTCACATATTTACACACAAACATACATTAACATATTTACACACACACAAACATATTTACACATACAGACATACATTCACACTGTCACTGTGTCACATTAACAGACACACACACTCACATACACATATTTACACAAACACACACAAACGTACATTTACAGTTACACACACACACACACACATACACATATTTACACACACACATATTTACACACAAACATACATTCACAGATTTACACACACACAAAAACTTTATTACTACTCTGATTTAGGTGGGCAATAAACTAATGATAATGCAGTGTGAATATGTTTTCCCATGCATGCAAGGCAAGCATAACAGGCAGGGATAAGGTTAATAAAATCAGTCACAGTACAAGTGTAGGATCAGACTTCCGAGATAAAGATAGATTTGATTTATTACCTGGGGAAGGCTGAGAGCAGAATAAGACAATCTGCAGAGACATATCCTCAGAACGGCTGTTTTTTCTTACCAGCCTCGCTTGCCTGCTGCTGCCTCTCTGCTAGCCCTCTTCCCGCGCGGTGCAGATACATAGGAAGCTGCCAAGCTGGGAGGAAGTGATGAGGGAGCAGAAGGTCAGTGTCATGTTCTCATTCAGTCACTTCCTACCAGCCAGCAGTTTTCCATAACAAGTTCAATATGTATTTTTTTTTAAAGTAATAATCTAACATTTTATATTTTTGGACCTCTAATTGTGCTGTCATAATCCTAATCTTCAGAGACAAGCAGTGATGAACCAGCTTCTGGCAGCGCAGCAGTCTCAGTACAGCACTCCCAGTCCCAACCAAATGTCGGCACAGCTCAGTTACACTGCCTCCTCTCAGCAATACTATAGTATGAGTCAGTACAACCAAAGCTCCAGCCACTCTACACCACGATGATATGATGCTGCTTCTATAAGGGTGAAAACTGAGTGACCTGCTTTTTCGTGGGGCAGGGACAAGCGCAGCAGCATCATTTCGTTGAGCCATCAATATAGCAGAGAATTGCGGTATCAGGGGAGCCCAGAGGAGCGTTCTTAATGATGACTGCTCACATCTTAATCGCAGTTATGATTATCAGGTGACTGTGAAGAAAAGGACCGCTGCAAGTTCTGGGTAGGGGAGTACCCAGGAGATTTCACTCAGCAGTAGTGCACAGATCTGAGAGATCTCGGAAGCCCCTGTTCAGGATCCATAGTGCAGCCAGCAGCACCTGTCTCTCCTGCATACAGCGACTGTGAGTAAGTGGATACTCACTCTCACAGCCGCTGTATGCAAGACAGTATGAGTATGTATGTCTCCTGAGTCCTGCTCGTGCTCAATAAGCAGTAACGTAACTTTTATAATTAATTAGATAAGGCTTCTGAGTCCTGACTGTTAAACACAGCGTCATGAATGACACACATACTAATAAAAAATATATAGCGCCACAATTTTTTTTTCTTCTTCCAAGTTGCTATTTAGTTTGTCTTACAGACTGCATAGTGATAAAAATGCCGCCCCTCCCAAGCTGCCACCCTAGGCCCTTGCCTTGTCGGCCTAGGCAGTAATACGCCCCTGTATATGGCTTTTTCTTGTTTGTTGAATGATTTGTACTGCTGTTCCCCGTGAGGCATTGACCTGGACTGTCTGACTTATATTACCTCAACCCTGGAAACCTCTGCTATCAGAAGATCGGTATTAAGTAATTTATGCAAGTTGCATTCATCTGGATAGTGAGCCTGCAATATATTTTCAGTGGTATACTGCTCATCCAACACCTCAGCTTGAAGGAAAAATGATCGGTAGCACTGCCTATCTACCAACCTGCTCCCGCCCTGACTGGAGCTACCTGCTGCGGCACCACTACTAGCAGTACCACTCTCCTCATCACAAACCCTGGGCTGCCACCTGTGTGCCATAAGGCAGAGGAGGAATGCATGATGGCTACTCCATTAGTCGGTGGTAAAGTGCACCGACTGTCCAGAAGCCTTTGCCAGCTCCTCCTTCAACACAGCAATGCAGGATAAGTATAGCGAGGGGACTACACTCCTGCAGAAAGTGCTGTGTGAAGGGAAGTGGGAGTGGGGAGAAGTTGCTTCCATCAACTGCTTGAAAATCTCCCCTTTCAGCCTGTTGAAGGGTGCACCACTGACATCTACCAGGTAACCTATCAGACGTCTTAATTCTCCTACAAGGACATCCACCTATAGTGAAATCTCCAAAATATTCTAAGGTTTGCTGGACATGTTATTGTGATCTTGAAAGAGGAATCTAACTATGCTGACTGCCATCAATACTGTAACCCTTGTCCTAGCTACTGCTGGTAGTGCTGTTTCTGGCTGTGAGATTGTTGCACTCTAATTGCTACTGCTGCTGATGGCCCTGCCTTCTTCCCTCAATAATACAGCCTTGTGGTGCATGCAGAGATGTTGGTTCTCTCTGGAGGTGGAAAGATGACCCAACACTCTCCCACAACTTCTTTGCGACACAATTTGAACTTAGCAAAATGTCATTTCCACAGTTAACAAAGTAGTCCCACACCTTTGAGTGACATTAATTGCTGCCTATGACTGCCCTTCTAGCACTGTTGAAGTCTCCTTGCTGGAACTTTGTGATGTGTAATATAAGGAAACACAGAAAGGGGCGCCAATGGTGCAGATCAATGATGCAATGTGAGATATGAGTCACAGGTCTGTACACAGGGTACTCACTTTTAAAAAAGGCACTCAGTCAAGCAGGCTGGATTTCTGCAGCAGTTCAGCTAGCTGATCACTTCCCAGGAGGACATCCAGGATACACCATCACCGGAAACAGGACCCCAACACTGCCGGAATATAGCTAGGAAGCCAAAGATAGGGAAGCACCCTATAGGTAGCGTGGGCTCATAGGAAGGTACTAAGCACTGAGAGGTTTTTTTTTTTTTTAAAAGGCTTAAAAGTGGTTTATTAAAACTCAGTTTAAAAACAGCTCATATTTGTGCAAGTACAATCTTGAGCATATGTGGAAAAACAATGCAACACGTTTCTCGGTAAGGACCGTTTCATCAGGCATATATACAACACATATTAAACTGCCCTTAAATAGGGCCACGCTACCAAACAGGTGTAGCTACCCCTCCCCCTCTAACATGAAGAATGACCAATAAGATCCCTTCGTTTTCACACACCCACCTTGCTGTATATATGTTAGTGAAATTCTTAAAGTCTCTAAAAACTTAATAATAATAGCAAATGGGTTGCGTGTATTTACCTATATAATGTTTCACGATTGCTCGGTTTAATGTTGATAGCCACGGCTTTCTAGCATGTTCAGAGACTACCTAACATAAGCATTGAGACCTAACTAGTGGTCCTAATTGGGAGTAATATATGTCAATCAAATAGCGTCAATATCGTTAGTGGCCTCTGTATCCTAATAGGTACTATTCATTATCAATCACAGAACATCAATGTTAACATCATGAGGAGCAGTCTTCTAGCTGTTAATTTGCTGCGATACCGTACGTTACATCAGTATCTCACTCCCACTTCTACGTTGCATGAGAGAATCCCTGATTGGTTCCTTGTGAGCCAGCTGCTGATAGCATCAGTTTGACAAGCCCACCCATCGTGACAGCGAATAAAAATAAAGATATAATGTAAATACAAAGAAAAAGTGGCATTTTGATATGGCTCTAAGTTGGGTCTATATGATCGTATTCAACCGATCAGCTGGTATTGGTGTCTTTAAAAAGATGGACTAATATGATCATAATACAAATATGAACAATGGGATATTATACGATATTTGAAAGCTTTTCTTGATATCTTGTATATGAGATATTCCTTAACCCTAATTCAGTTGTACATGAAGTGTACAATATTTTAAATATTAAAAATGCCAGTTATTATAGTTCTATACCAAATTTAATACCCATAATGTGTATGGTAAATTACGATGTAAAAATAAGATTAAGATGAAAGCAGTGAAGTTACACTTATGGATACTATGGTGGGAACACTATATAATTATAAAAACCCAATGCAGTAGTGCAAAAAAAAAAAAGTTAATATAATAAAATATATGTATTGAATCTTGACCAGTGGTGCGGGACTCAGTAAGTGTAGTGTATATCTACTATGTGATACAATATATCTAATGCAGAAATGATAGATAAGGTGTGGCCTAAGTATAACTAAACTTTGAATCAAATAATAATTGGATACAGTGTATCTCTTATAGTGATAATATGTGACAAAAGGGGATTATGTGATATATAAATATATGAGTATACAATAAGTGTATATTTGGGAAGGTGAATTAAAGTCATGTTCCCATCATATGTAACAGTATATATAAGATATGATGACAAATATATGACAAGGGGGTAATTAGCTAAAGGATTAAGGTCCTTAATTACCCAGGGCTGTCCTAATACAGCAAGGTGGAGTGAAAAAATTCCGGTGTACAGAAGAAAATAACCAAAAATAATCAATATCACCTAAACATACCAAACTAAGTAATGTCGTCCGATAGATAATGTAAATATAGATAGCACATAGCCACTAATGCGTTTATATAAAGGCAGCTGAATCTATCACCTCATTTAGACCCATTGGGAATAAGGTCTGGAATCTAAAAATCCAAAAAGTCTCCCTTTGTCTCAGTTTGATGAACCTATTTTGGTGACGACTATGGGGAATATTTTCTAGTGGAGTTATTAGTAACTGACATTTTCCTGGGATGTATTCATGACAACAATGCCTAGATACACTATGTTTAGGTGATTTGTGTAACACATTTCTCAGGTGCTCGCTCCATCTCACTCTGATTTTTCTGCATGTACGTCCTATATATTGCACCCCACATTTACATGTGAGCGCATATATGACGTATGTTGAGTCACAAGATAGTCGTCCTAGAAAATTACATTTTTCTCCTGTGGTATATGAGGTGATTTGGGTCACTCCAAGTGTAATATATTTACACATATGGCAACGTTTTTTGCTACACTTGTAGATACCTTTTTCCCCTAAGTTTGTTAAAAAAATGTGTTTGTCATTATTTTTATTTTTATTATTATTTTTAGTGTTAATATTAGATTTTTTTGACATGACAACTTTACTTGGTGCCAATTTTTTTTTATATCATATAGTTATATGTTATATAGTAATCTGTTAAACTTTGTGATGTGGCAATACTAATTATTTCTGTCCTCCCTGGAAAACTTTTTTTATCTCCAAGTAGTGGTATAAGTGGTGGAATTCAGTGATTCTAGTACTGAAATGGCAACATGGGTAGTGGTGAGGCTGTTAAAGGAACTTGATGCACACATTGGATGATGGTGGCAATGGAGTGGAAGAGCATACATGAGAAAACTGCTGGTCTAAAAGTGGGGAGGAAGTTGTGTTGCTGTCACCTGTCTCTTCCTCCATTACCATCTGCTCAGTCTCGTAATCAAGTTCCTCCTGCTCTAGATTAAAATCTATAGCAGACATGCTGGGAGCTGCATTAGGATCCTCATCACCCAAAACAGAGACTGGAGAAGAAATCTATTTAATACTTCGTAGACAAAAAAGACACAGGAAAAGAGTTGCACACTAATAAGTTAATTCACTAGAGAACAGGTGCTTCCTAGAAAAATACATATGAAACAACATAGAAAAGGAAGTGGGGATTTCACAGTAAGAAATTCCCAAAAGTCTAGGCAAATCCAGCACAACTGTAAAATTAAATAAATACACAACAAAAGCTTGTATGTCAAAAACGATATAAATATTTATTAACTAAATGCACAATACACACATTCACATTCATACAGTGGATCCCACACAGAACAGTGTTATAAAGTACTGGCCAAAAAAGTTATTATCTGGTGCACCAGGGGAAATAGACCAGAAACAGTCTGTTTAAGACTTGCAGATATTTGTAATCCAATAGGTGCAGCGTTAATGCAAAAAATGGATGCAGTTATACAGTCCCCGGTGTATAGAGACCAGTTACTTCAGACTTGAACCCCAATTGTTACTGAGTCAAATAGTGCTTTAAAGGTATAGCATAGGAGGAACAATAGAAACACGCGTCTTTATTCACAGGTGCTGTTTTCTTTTAAGACAGTAGTATTCGGTGTACAGATGCGTATAACATATTCTACCTGTATTTGTTCACGCGGTCGCCCCTCCTAGCTGCCTCGTTCTTAGAGCGTCCAAACATCAGGGGTAAGTCAGGATGAGCAGGGGATCTGCTGTAAGGGCTGCCAAGCACGACGAGTCCAAACGCTCGTTTCGCTCCTTCAGTCAGTGCAGCATGGAGCTTCTTCCAGGTGCTAACGACACCTTGATTACCAGCCTTTTTATTGGATGCCGGTTTCCAGGATCTTTTTCATTTGATGAAGTTTGTGTCAATCGCAATTAGCCGCTGTTACAATGTCTTTGCAATTGTTACTTTTAAGTACAGCTAAATGCAGGGCTTCTCAAGTGACCAAGGTGAAGTATTCCACAGCAGAAATTGATTAGATACACTTCAATGTTTCAGATACTCACTCACACACACATCCGCAACAGATCATATATACAAAATATACTAAAAAACCATTTTATTTAATACACCATTGTGCAATATTTAAAAAGACAATACTTGATTATAATGTTATGTGTGTCAAATTACTATAACAACAAATATGTGCAATTTAGCTCATCATAATAATATGTATTTACAATTTTGATTTATTTTGATCTTATTACTTTTGTTCTGTAATGCGGGAGCGTAATTCTCTAAAAGTTTTACCCACATAAAAACATTTACACGAGCAATAGAGAAGATATATGACTCCTTTTTTTCCACAAAAGGAGTCATATATCTTCTCTATTGCTCGTGTAAATGTTTTTATGTGGGTAAAACTTTTAGAGAATTACGCTCCCGCATTACAGAACATAGAGACGATATAAAGGACTTCAATATTGATAGCCCAGTGGCGAGACATTTTGCTCAATTTCACAAATCAAAAATTGATGAACTTCGTTTTATTGGAATAGAATCAGTTAAACTGAGCATGCGTGGGGGGGACATTGATAGAATTCTTTTACAAAAAGAAACAAGATGGATGTACAAACTGAACACCCTATCTCCTAATGGCTTAAATGAAAAATTGGAATTTGCTTCCTTTTTAGGCTAATTCCTTTTACCTTACTTTGTCTGCACATCTCCATTTATTTCTATATATGTATAGAATATGGGATCTCAAAAGTAATAAGATCAAAATAAATCAAAATTGTAAATACATATTATTATGATGAGCTAAATTGCACATATTTGTTGTTATAGTAATTTGACACACATAACATTATAATCAAGTATTGTCTTTTTAAATATTGCACAATGGTGTATTAAATAAAATAGTTTTTTAGTATATTTTGTATATATGAACTGTTGCGGATGTGTGTGTGAGTGAGTATCTGAAACATTGAAGTGTATCTAATCAATTTCTGCTATGGAATACTTCACCTTGGTCACTTGAGAAGCCCTGCATTTAGCTGTACTTAAAAGTAACAATTGCAAAGACATTGTAACAGCGGCTAATTCTGATTGACACGAACTTCATCAAATGAAAAAGATCCTGGAAACCGGCATCCAATAAAAAGGCTGGTAATCAAGGTGTCGTTAGCACCTGGAAGAAGCTCCATGCTGCACTGATTGAAGGAGCGAAACAAGCGTTTGGACTCGTCGTGCTTGGCAGCCCTTACAGCAGATCCCCTGCTCATCCTGACTTACCCCTGATGTTTGGACGCTCTAAGAACGAGGCAGCTAGGAGGGGCGACCGCGTGAACAAATACAGGTAGAATATGTTATACGCATCTGTACACCGAATACTACTGTCTTAAAAGAAAACAGCACCTGTGAATAAAGACGCGTGTTTCTATTGTTCCTCCTATGCTATACCTTTAAAGCACTATTTGACTCAGTAACAATTGGGGTTCAAGTCTGAAGTAACTGGTCTCTATACACCGGGGACTGTATAACTGCATCCATTTTTTGCATTAACGCTGAACCTATTGGATTACAAATATCTGCAAGTCTTAAACGGACTGTTTCTGGTCTATTTCCCCTGGTGCACCAGATAATAACTTTTTTGGCCAGTACTTTATAACACTGTTCTGTGTGGGATCCACTGTATGAATGTGAATGTGTGTATTGTGCATTTAGTTAATAAATATTTATATCGTTTTTGACATACAAGCTTTTGTTGTGTATTTATTTAATTTTACAGTTGTGCTGGATTTGCCTAGACTTTTGGGAATTTCTTATTGTGAAATCCCCACTTCCTTTTCTATTTAATACTTCCCTCTTCTCCCTGACCATCTTCTCAGTCTCGTAATCAAGTTCCTCCTGCTCTAGAATAAAAGCTATAGCAGATATGCTTGGAGCTGCATTAGGATCCTAATCGCCCAAAACAGTGACTGGAGAAGAAATCTATTTAATACTTCCCTCTTCTCCCTGACTGCTTGGCACAACAAGATCATCTACAACCCCTGTAGCTTCTTCCCTAATGTTGCTGATGTTTCTCCCAGACTGATGATAAATCCAACCAGCTGTTGCTATAAAACATGGAGGGAATCATGAGAGTGTGGAACTGACAGAGGTAGAACTAATGGTGGCACTGGGGCTATCACTGGTGCATGTGGTTTTATATATATAAATATATATATATATATATATATATATATATATATATATATACAGTTTATCTCAACAACAGCGGCAAAGGCACTCACCGTTATTATCCAATATCAATGTTTTGATTACTGTGATGTTTTAGGGTGGTGCCCCTCCATCAGACAGACATAAAACCATACATAGCCAAACATAGCCAAACATACCCCTTATATACCCCTTATATAGCCCACCATCATAAGTGTAAACAATCTGTGTGGCTGCCCACCAGCATCCCCCATGCGCAACTGTGCATGTGCGGGAGTGACTATGGCAAGCCGAAATAGCCAACAATCGAAAAGTAAGATGGAAAATAACAGGCAGTTGTTAGCAACATAACCTAGCAGCCAAGTGTCACAATAACATTATCTTTGACAGTGTCATGACATTATTCAGCAAAGAAATGCATACAAATGTGTGCCTGTGCTATGACCCAACACCTAGCTTATAACTCCGGACTCGCTACCTAATGCTACTTATGTCCAGGAGGCTTCTTGCTATTCATGCACATGGGTACTATCTACATAAATATTATACACATGCATTTTCTATTGCCAATACATTATTATCACAGAACCAACATGATGAGCAGTTACTCTAAGTCATTTAGGTTGACCACAGATTAATATAAAATCAGTATCTTTCTTCAGACACATTTGAGTATGATCTCTATTATATTAATCAATGGTATGACATCCCCTTAGTCCTGTTACAATCACTTATATTAAAGTAATTTATCAATATTGCTGATAATCAATAATACCCCACTAATATTGCTATTAATAAGAATGGAATGTTATCATGTCAATACACCAAGCTGAAATTGTCACTTATAGAAAACATTGTAGGTCAAAATGGGTATTAAGACCTTTAGACACTAATGTATCCAACATATAGATCCATCTTGTCTCATGTTGTAAAATAATTCTTGCTCTGTCTCCCCACCCCCCTCGATTAAGGGGTGGGACATGATCAATAATTATGTACCGAAAATCAGCAACCGTATAATTGGCAACCAAAATTTTTTGGCTATAGGTTGGTGAATTGAACCTGTGTCAATAGCATTACATATGGCAGCCCTGTGGTAAGCCATATGTATGCGGAGATCATCATTGTTTTTTTCCAACATAATATCTGCCACAACTGCAATGCAACATGTACACTACAAAATGGGATATCTGTTCAACCTACTTTTTATCATTAATTACATTTTAGAAAAGATTATCATATACCCTATAGTTCTTACCAACGATATTCCAATCCATGCAAAAAAAGGGAGACTTTATATATTACTCTGGGTACATCAGTGATATTTCTAGACAATCTGGGTTTTAATTGTTTGGATTTGATAAATGTATGTTAAATGATTTAAACATTAATTTGTACTTAGTTTTTAAGTTTTTGTTTAAAAAAAAAAAAAACAGAAACAAAAATATGCATTATATAGAAAAATGAAGGCATCATGAAAAATTGATTCACGATAAGCTTAATTGGACAGTAGGGCCAAAATTAAATGTTAACAATGGACTTAACAAATTTGTCTCATTCTCCAATCTTTAGAACTCTAAGACAATGGTGATTTAAACAATATTTGTAGCAATGACCTACATTACTGCCACAGAGTGCTAAAGACACATGCACACTACTGAACTCTTGTGTGCCTAGGATTACTCTTTGACAAAAGCTTCCAAGAGAACAAAAAAAATGATAATTGAAGTAAAATGGAAATGTTTTTAGCATTGTATTTTCTATCTGAATCATGAAAGTTTAATTGTAACTTCCCTGTCCCTTTAATTCATGGGTACCACTAACCCATTTATTATTGTTTTATAATTATTAATGTTTACAGGGATGGTCTACATGAAAATTGTTATTGTTTCAATTGATAGATCCCATTATTACCCATTCTCCAGTATTGCATAACCTAGATGGTTATATTAATACACGTTTTACTTCTATGATTACCTCGTATATAAGCCTCTGCTGACTGCCCCCCTTATCTCAGTTCCATTGACAGACTTGCATTTTAGTCAATCAGTGCTGACTCATAAATAACTGCATGGAAGTGAACCCATTTTTATCTAAATGACATACATGAACTAGCACTGAGATAAGAGGTTGTCTTCAACAGCTTAGAAATTAGTTTGAGCCTTCCTAGGTTTAGCTTTCAAAAAAAAATACCATGAGAACAAAGCAAATTTGATGATTAAAGTAAGTTGAAAAGTTGTTTAAAATGACATGCCTTTTCTGAATCATGAAAGTTTAATTTTGACTTGACTGTCCATTTAAAAAGATGGATAATCCCTTCATAACCCATTCCTCAGTTTTCCATAATTAACTGTTAAATTAATATATTTTTTGGGGACGGAGCCAACTACCAACATGGCCCGACGTGTTTTTCAATAGCTCTGAGCTTTTTGTCATAATTTAGGGGATTAAGTTTTAATTATAGCCTCAAAAACTTGAACATGATCCCCAAGATCTCAAGGCGCTACTGGATAATGCTAGGGCAGTTGGAGAATTTGATCGGAAGATACGCTACCAGGCTTTGCAACCGCCACACGATTGTCCCCTACTACGATAGCTCATAAGGATTCAAAGGCTGATGTGGTCGGTGTTGTGGTGCTTGGTGCTTCGGTGACCGAATATACTCTGAATCTGCCTACAGGGACGAGTTAACTGAGTTACCTTGGATCGCCTTGTTTAACTATGTGTGACCTAAAGGAGAATATGGTGGATATAGATGGCTGGGAAAGAAAAATCCTGCATAGTATCGAGATCTCCTTTCAACAGCTAAAGTTGGAGCTGATCAATGCTCTAAAGGGCATAACGCCTTATCAATCGTCAACTACCAGAGCTGCACAAGGGTTGGGGGCAACGGAGGTATCTGGACATGAGTCTGCTACAGTAATGGATCACCCCATGCATGCAAAGGAGATGTTCATGTGGTATGTATGCTTGCTTTAAGTATTGACTTTTGCCACTCTCCATGCCAACACCTGGAAATAGTTCTGAGCCCTGTTAGCCTTTACCTATTTTGATGTGGCTGCGACTTTGGCAATTTCTCAATATGATATTCAGAAAGGTTGTGTGTCCCTAATATACCCATAGTGTAAACCAATTTCATGGTTTATATGACTATGTTAGCTCCAATAATATATACCCGGAAGGGGAGGAAAAGAGTAGGGAAGGAATGGTGTCTCCCCTCACCCTTTCCCGCTCTACGGGATAGAGCGGGTCATATCCACTACCCTTTTCCCATCTTTGTCCATTGGTGACAGCGACCCCTGAGGGGAGATACCACTTATGTCCTTTTACTGTATGGGTCCGGAGATAATATGCTTCTTTACCAACCCGGCCTCAAAGTTATATTTCCTTATACTTGCCCCCTAGCTTCTAACTTCACTCCTTTGAGTTTCTGACGGCTCCCCCCTCCCCTCCTCTCCCCCATTATCTCTTATCCTCCCCTTCTTAAACCATTGAGCTTACTTTGTAAGCAAAGGAAAATGTATCCTAAAGACAAATTTATTTTATTTTTTTTTTTCTCTATAGCAACAGCCTAATTCAATCATCAACTATATTTTATTTCAATGATTCTAAAAATTTCCAGGTATAAACAGACTTTGAAGTGTGAATAACATTTTCTGTACTGGAACAAAATAGACAGATGGATAAATTATTTATTATATCATTGATAATATTTCCGTATTAACTGTGTTGATATGTCTGATCACTTGCACCTTTCTAGACGGTGATGATTTGTTGATGAGTGTACGTAATATGTTTACAGAAGAACGAAATGTTATCCATAACGGTTGAAACCTATTACATGATATGTTGGTGATAAAAATAAATAAATAAATATATATATTTTTTACCTCTGTAATTACCTTGTATCAAAGCCTCTGCAGACTGCCCCTTACCTTACCTTAAACTTGCATTTTAGTCAATTAGTGCTGCTTCACAGCCTGTGGAGGCTTAGAGTCAGTCAGAAATCTAGGGGTTTAACCCCTTGAGTGCTAATGACGGCTCAGAGCCGTCACTAGCACTCTCCCACCTTGAGGGAGATCTGGGGGCCCTGGCGATCGGGCCTGCATAGTGACAGGCATCGCCAGGGCTTCACGTTATGCGTGGTGAAGTCACACGCAATAACGTGATGACATCACTGCGCAACTTTATGTATACTTAACAATGTTAAGTATAGGAGCAGGGGGCAGGTAATTGCCTAACCTTTCCAATAGTGTAAGTCTTGAGGGTCTGGGGGGGGGTAGTTAAAAACAATGTGTTAAAAAAAAATAGAAAAAAAAAAAATCTTAGCACTCAAAGGGTTAAAGGTTATAAAGTATATTAATATAACGTTGTTGGTTGTGCAAAGCCATTATCTTTTTAAACAATAAAAAAAATCAGGTAGACTGTCCCTTTAAGTGCAACCATTAATAGGTTGCTTTACTCTTGTAACATGTTTAATATTTGTTAAAATAATATCCAAGCATTAGTAAGACTGTCAGCTAAAAAAAGAAAAGTGAAAAAACCAAGATATTGCTTTATGGAGTTGGTGAATGTGCATTTTAAAGAAGTAACATTTCCTAAAAATAGTTTAAGATATATATAATGCATATACATGAATGAAAAGTGTGGATGAATTGAAGGGTGTTTTTGTATCTGATAAATTGAGGGGTCTCCATTATCTCATAAGTTAATTTAGTTCAAACTTATTGGAAAACCTCTAGAAAGCTGTTTTTCTCATACATTTTAATAGCTTTTTAATTGCAAATGACTTGTAACATTGTGTAAATCCTAGACAAAAAAAATAAAAAATATTCCATGAATGAACCACTCATATATTCATCTTTGTTGTAGCAGACTTTACCTTTAAAATATTTATGCACCCTAAATGGTTAGTTATAGATTATTAGACACAGGTTCCCTTGCCTGTGAATTTACAGGGCTTTTCTTACTATTTTAATTGCTGAAATATCTATCATGCAATTAGTATTACCTTGCATAGAGAACAAAGCAACATTTAATGCAGCAGAGTTTTTAAAATGTATTTGAATTCTTCTGAGTACATTATCCTAGATTTTCACAGGCAAGCTGCATTCAGGGTTCTCTAAATCAATTGGTTTCAATCTTTTGATGGAAGGAAACAGCTGGCTATGTTCCCAAACTGACCAAACTGCTTTTTAGATAAAGACTTTTTTTTAATTTAAATGTGGTATATATGAAGCATAAAACACATTATTATTAATTTAATAATAATTTAATTTTACACAAGGTCATTTAGTATTAGGCTTCTTTTGATTTTACCCTATCTTGATCTCAAAGGGACCCTGAACTCATATGCTTTTCTTTGTCTGTATAAAAAAAGGCTTTCCAAAATATATTCATTTTATTTTTTCTTAAAAAAAAATAGATGCTTCAGAATTTATTTATTTTTTCTAATCAGGAACCTTGTTGTTTTGTCTACCATTTTTTATGTCAGAGTTTTCCATATTAGCCAGTAAGTATTTATAAAGTTGCATCAGTTTGTAGTATACAAACATACATTCCCTGCTAAAATCTATAATGTTTTTAAACCTTTCTCCAATGAAAAAGGGTCACTGAAGTCAAAATGAAACTTTCATGATTAAAGGGACACTGAACCCAAATTTTTTCTTTCGTGATTTAGATAGAGCATGCAATTTCAAGCAACTTTCTAATTTACTCCTATAATAAATGTTTCTTCACTCTCTTGCTATCTTTATTTAAAAAAGAAGGCATCTAAGCTTTTTTTGGTTCAGTACTCTGGACAGCACTTGTTTTATTGGTGAATGAATTTATCCACCAATCAGAAAGAACAACCCAGGTTGTTCACCAAAAATGGACCGGCATCTAAACTTACATTCTTGCATTTCAAATAAAGATAACAAGAGAATGAACAACATTTAATAATAGGAGTAAATTAGAAAGTTGCTTAAAATTTCATGCTCTATCTATATCCCGAACGAAAAAATTCGGATTCAGTGTCCCTTTAAGATACATCATACAGTTTTAAGACTCTCAAATGTACTTTAATTATCAAATTTTACATAGACTTTTTATGCACCCTTTCTGAGGCCCCAGCTACAACTGAGCATGAATACAAGTTCACAGTGTTTATCTATACTAGTCTGTGATTGGCTGATGGCTTTCGCATGATACAGGGGACTGACAAATGGTGAGAAAAAATTGGCAGAATTAAAATCTACTCTTTATTTGGAATTCAGACTAAGTGCAACTGCATTGTCTTTTTCATGTGGACTAGTTAAAGGGATACTGAACCCAAAAAATTTCTTTCGTGATTCAGATAGAGCATGCAATTTTAAGCAACTTTCTAATTTACTCCTATAATCAATTTGTATTTGTTGTTTTGCTATCTTTATTTGAAAAAGAAAGTGCAGTACCCTGGACAGCACTTGTTTATTGGTGGATAAATGTATCCACCAATCAGCAAGAACAACCTAGGTTGTTCTCCAAAAATGGGCCGGCATCTAAACTTACATTCTTGCTTTTTAAATAAAGATACCAAGAGAATGAAGAGCATTTTCTAATAGGAGTAAATTAGAAAGCTGCTTAAAATTGCATGCGCTAGCTGAATCACAAAAGAAAAAATTTGGGTTCAGTGACACTTTAATTATGTAATTCTAATGTATTTTATGGTCCTTGAAAGATTATACACCAGTTCTGGGTTCCAGGGTGCTTTAATCATGGCTGTACAGGCATTAGACCAAGTGGCTCTGGGGTAGCACTGTGCATATCTGAGCAGAGTTTCAGCAGTCCCAAGATTCATTATGTTAAATCAGGACTGTACTGTATATAACCTATTGGAATTATTCCTTGGGCTGGATTACAAGTGGAGCGGTATTAATCACTCCCGCTCAAGTGTAAACTTGCTAGAAGTAAGAATTTTGCTTGTGAGTGTTACATGGTGCACGATAACCAAAGGACTTTGAATATCGTGACCGTGTCAACTAATTCTCCCTATAGACTTCAACGGAGAGCACAGAAGAAAGGTTGGCTCACCTGCTAACTTGACAAGAGTTATTGGTTTTTCACATCCCAATGTTCTTCACATACAGGAAAATTTTATTTATTGTTATTTCGATATATATAAAATTGTATATACCTATACCTATATATCCAGTCCTATAGATATATAGGTATGGATATATATTTACATTAACATTTTTAGAAATATATAGAAATATATTTTTAATTATTACAAAAAAAAATTGTGAAGAACATATGCATAATGCATCTCGGGTTATCGCACATGAGGAATTAGGTATTTTAAGATGTTTAATTTGAAATAATAAATATTAAATATAAAAAAAAATAATAATAATTACAATTTTTTTATAAATACTGACACACACACACACACACACATATATATATATATATATATATATATATATATATATATACATACACACATAGTAATGGAGGTTTAAAAAAGACAGAAGTCCATCGAGTTCAGCCTTTACAAATCTTAACATACTTAAAACAAAATCGGCAGTTGAGATTAAATCAATTCCATTTAAAAGGTGACCCATTTAACACAAATGCAATCATATCCCTGAATTATGTTTCTAGATGGATATGTATCTAGATCATTTTCAAATGTATCTAAGGTTTGGGCATTTACTACCTCCTTAGGAAATGAGTTCCACAATTTGATAGCTTTTACAGTGAATACATTTTTACATTGCTGGAGATTAAATCTCCTACTTCTTGTCACAAACAATTTTCTTGGAATAAACAGAGCTTATGCCATCTCTAAATATATATTTATATAAACTAATCATGTTACCTCTCAAGTGCCTTTTATCTAGAGAAAACAGACCCAGTTTGGCTAACCTCTCCTCATAGCTTAAATTCTCCCTTCCTCTTATTCATGTTGTTGCCCTTCTCAGAACTTTTTCTAAGCCTGCAATGTCTTATTTTGAGATTGGTCAAAAGGCCTTGATATAGTGACAGAATTATGCTTTCCTCCCTTTCATCAATGCCTTTTTTTAATACATGCTAGTATCGTATTAGCCTTAGAAGCAGCTGCCCTGCATTTTGCAGCCATCTTTAGCTTGTTCTCTATAAATACTCCCAAATCCTTTTTATCTTCTGTTTTGATAAGTCTAGTCCCATTTAAATAATAGACTGCCTGCTTATGTTTACTTCCAAAATATAGAACTTTGCATTTTTCCAGTAGTAAATCTCATTTTCCATTTACCTGCCCATTCTGCTAATTGTTATAGATCACCTTGTAAAGCAACTTCCTCCTGCACTGACCTAATGACTTTACACAACTTTGAATCAACTGCAAAATAGAGATATTGCTATGTAACCCTTGCTCCAAGTCAATAATAAAATAATTAAAAAGAACAGGGTCCAGTACTGACTCCACTAATTACCTTTGTCCAATCTGCGTATGATCATTTTACTACTACTCATTGTTCCCCGTCTTTTATCCCATCATTTAGCCATGAACTAACATTTTCAGCTATTCACAGTCCCTTAATTTTGTGCATTAATCTCTCATGTGGCACTGTTTATAAATGCCTTTGCAAAATCCAAGTATATAACTTCAACTGAATCCTGTTTATCCTTATTTTTACTTACTTCTGTAAAAATCAGCCCTACTTCCCTTTTTAAAAAGTGGCACCACATCAGCTTTAGGCCAGTCCTCGGGTATTATGCCTGAAGATAATAAGTTGAGAAAAAATTAGAGGTTTGGCTATAATAGTTCTTAAGATGCCATAAAACCCTTCGGTGTTCTCCATCTGGGCCTGGAGTTTTATTTACCTTAATATTATCCAGTTTTTTTCTTGATATCCTCTAGAGATAACCCAGTTAATAGTATAGGCTTGCATGTTCTAGTTTGTTTCAAAGTATCTCCTATTGGTTCCTCTCTTGTGTATACTGAAGAAAAGAACTGGTTTAACTCTGCCTTCGACCTGTCACTGATAATCATGCTACTCTTCACACATTTTAATGTACCAATGTTTTTCTTCTTAGATTTGTTTGCCATTTATGCACTTAAAAAAACCTTTTGCAATTAATCTTTCATTTTCAATTTTGGCTTATTTTTGTATTTATTTTTTGCATGCTTTGCTACATTCCTTATATATTTGGAATGTTGAGTCTGTACTATTTTCTTTGAATAATTTAAATAAGTTTATGTTTTTTGCTAATTTATCTTAACACGTTTTTATTTAGCCACATTGGCTTGGGTTTATTTATTTTCCTTTTATAACCATGTAGTATTTGTATTTATTTAGCAAAACTTTAAACGTTATCAATTTATCATGTGTATTTTATTAGAGAATACTTTGTCCCAATTTATGTTATTTAACTATTACCTTCAGTAATTGAATTTTGCTTTCTTAAAAAGTCTTAGTTGAACCCTTATAACACTCCTTATTAAAAGTGATTTCAAACGTGACCATGTTATGATCACTGTTACCAAAATGTTATTTGACTACTATGTTGGATATTATCTGTATCATTTAATAGCACTAAATCCAATATAGCTTCATTCCTAGTTGGATACTAGTTGGCTCCTCAATTAATTGTGAAATTAAGTTATCCTTGAGAACATTTTAAAATCTATCTCCTTTAGCTAAATTATTAGTTTTATTGGCCCTGTTTATGTCGGGGTAGTTAAAATCTTCCATAATTACAACACTGGTATTATTAGCAGCCTTTCTTATTTGCATTAGTAGTTTATTTTCCTCCATGTCATTAATGTTGGGGGGCTTATAGCATTTTCTTACTAATATTGTTTTATGATTTTCCCCCATTCTTTATTTCAATCTACAGGGTCTCTACATTATCACCTGTAACATC
Organism: Bombina bombina; assembly: GCF_027579735.1. Taxonomy (NCBI): domain Eukaryota; kingdom Metazoa; phylum Chordata; class Amphibia; order Anura; family Bombinatoridae; genus Bombina; species Bombina bombina. The sequence continues at coordinate 964,282,188 of NC_069504.1, read as the reverse complement.
ATGAAAACCTTCCATTATTGCAGGTTTAACTTCAGGTTTAATATACATGAAAATTCCTCCACTGCTTTTATTACTCCTGTCCCTCCTAAATTAAAGGGATAGTCTAGTCAAAGTTAAACTTTTATGATTCAGATAAAGCATGCAATTTTAAGCAACTTTCTAATTTAGTCATATTATCAACTTTTATTCGTTCTCTTGGTATCTTTATTTAAAAATGCTGGAATATAAGCTTAGGAGCCAGGCCATTTTGCTTCTAAATGTAGCCATCCAATCAGCAAGCGCTGATATATTATCTATAATATTTTTAAATAATTATTAATAATATTTTTTAATATTTTATATTAAATATTTCAATAACGCACCTTAAGTTACCTAATTCTTCATGTACATTAACCCGACACCACATTAGACCTAAAGAACGAAACCCGAAGTGCGTTATGCATATTTTACATTCCAATGTAGTATATATATATATATATATATATATATATATATATATATATATATATATATATATATATATACACATATTTTTTAATGTATGTTACTTGATTTCGGGTGCTTAGTTGCACTCTTTGCCGATTTTTGTGACATTGACAAAGGCACATAGCGGTGCCGAAACATTTGTCTTTTAACATGAGCCAATAAAATTTTTTTTTTTTTAATAAAGTCCAGTGAGTGCCTGCTTTTTGGAGGATATGGATAATTGCTAGCAGTGCACCATGGCATACTTGGATTGGTAAGATTGTGCTATCCTATCTATGACTGTGTAATTTATCCCTATGGCGTTTGGGATTAGCACTCCTTGTTTATAAACACATGAACTGTGGACTGTGTATTTTTCTGCATCTACCTGGAATCACTATACATCACAAAAACTGTGTTTTTTATTCCTTTGACCCCTGCTATTTGCACTGATGGCTGAGGCTGCAGCTACTATGGATCAAGCATACCAGGATGAGGACTTTAACACGGACCCTCTTGCATTCACCGATGAAGATGCTGACATATTTTTGATCTCAGATGACATGAGTGAGTTGGGAGGTGAGACACCTATTAATGTGTACCATAAGTTATTAAACCTACGCAGAAAAGAAGTAGATTACCACCTACATGCAGTGTTTTTATCTGGCTATTACAGGAAGAAATTTATTCCCAGAGGCTTTAGAGTAAAAAATATACCAACCTTGGGCAGACAGAATGCGTAGTTTTGTAAAAGATGGTGTTCAATATTAAATAAATGTTTATATGACCTTTTCCTCTTGGTTATTGAGGAGGTCACTAGATTGGAAGCTAGAACTAAATCAGAATTGGATACCATCAAAGAACAGAACTTCCACATTCTAGAGCATGATACTAGCCAGAATTGGGTAAATAAATTGGATGGCTTGGTTAGTAAATACCGGAATGATTTGATTGCTTTCAAAAACAAAAAATTAAATAGTGTAGAGAACGACTACAGAGAGAGACGAGTGTACAGGTGGTTATATGACAAGGAAGTGGTTCCCTTTAGGCGTCACAGAAATCTTAGATTCAAAAATACTCTCAGCATAGTTGACAGCAGTGGGGGTGACTCTTCAGGCACTGAAACAACTAATGAGGCTGAAGTGTCTGCCAACACCTCTCAACAGTCACAACCTTTTTTAGGTGTGACCACAAGGTCCACTACAAAACCTCCAATTCAGCATATGGGCAAAAAAGGCCAAAAAGAAGTAAGACCCATAGGGGAGGGCACAAATCAAAGTAAAAAACAACAGAAAAAGAAATAGACATAGTGTTTAACCTCAGTAGTAGACCATTGAGTGAAGCTGAAATATCCTTGCTTAATCATGGTCTTTCATTTATCCCGATCCCCACTGGTGACATATTTGAGTGACTAGTGGATGTTCATAGATTCCAACGACAATTAAAATTGAGGGATCATTTCAGGGAACAGGTTTATACACCTGAACCTTTTAAGAAAAAGTCATTCTTTGAGCCACCTAACACAAACCCCTCTATCAGGAGTTACACCAGATTGCTCACTCAGGACATTTGTGATGCTTCACAGACGAAAGCTTATCCTAATCTTAGTGTAGCGGAGAGAAAAGCACTTGCTGATCTCAGCAGCAATAGATCTGTCATTATCTGCCCTGCGGATAAGGGCGGATCTATTGTGGTGCTTGATTATGCTGATTACCGTCAGGAAGCCTTGAGGCAGTTGGCCGATTCACATACATACACTAAACTAAGGGGTAATCCTACACATATTTACAAAAAAGCGATTGATACTTTTTTACAGTGTAGCCTAGAAGCAGGTTTCATCAGTCAGAAGGAACTATCATTTTTGGTAACCGAATACCCCATAGTTCCTGTATTATATCTCCTGCCAAAGGTTCACAAAACACTAGTGAACCCCCCGGGCAGACCTATTGTATCTGCCCGGGGTTCGGTTCTTACTAACCTGGCCATTTACATTGATTCCCACTTACAGGACGTTGTCAAAAACCCTAGGGCCTATCTTCAGGATTCGCCCGTCTGTTGAGGATACTTGGTGATTTCTTTGATTTGCGACAGGATGACATTTTGGTCACCATGGACGTGGACAGCCTTTACACTGTTATTCCCCATATTGGTGTAGTGGAGGCTGTCAGGTCCATGGTGACTAATAAATTCCACTATAATGGTCCTCCCATCAAATTTATCTGTGAGTTGTTGACCATTTGTCTTGAAAAGAACTATTTCAAGTTTGAGGACTGTTACTACTTACAGGTGGCCGGT